>NW_024881287.1:0-120626 GCF_018691265.1 Tyto alba | reverse complement strand
AAACATTTCTGAGATGGGAGTGCCCTGATTCCCCAGACATACCATGCTTCTTGCATGTGCAGTTAATGCTCCAGATTCTATAGAGGAGCTGCTGCTCTGCTTTATAACACAGTTTATCAGTCATAGAAATGCTGGTTATTAGAGCTGGATTGCAGACATCTTTACCATAGTACACAACTTGAACCAGGCAGCTGCTGCTCGTTTCCTGGGATACCAGAGCAGAAGCCATGAATGGATTACATGATGTTCCCCTTTTGCTCTTGGACTCATCAACTAGATTGTCAGTGTTGTCTAATCAATTTACGTGACAGGTTTGTTTCAAGTGTGAAATATTTGCAAAGGATTAGCAAAATCAATACAATGTAATTTATTTTGTGGTACATGGAGTTGAAAACTGGTGATGCAGTCAAAGGCAGGCATCTTTATCATTTGCTCTGCTTTCTGTGGTAGATGCAGGTCACCTACTTGTGTAGCTCTCAAATAACCTGTTACAAAGGCTAAGGATTCCTCACAATGCTGTATATTAGTGTAAATGTTGCCCATCTTAAAATGAGACACAGGGGATAACTTGTGAAGCATTCTGATATTTTTTTTTTTAGTACCAAGATGAGTTGTCTGCTGTCTTTAATACTGATGCTGAAAGTTAGCAAACTTTGACCTGAGCACTTCAAATGTTGGGAATATCAAAGTCCCTTGAAGAAAAGTGATCCTTTTTAGAGCTTGTCTTTTCACATAGTGAATACTGAATAGTAACCTTCAGAACAAAACTTAAATTTTCTTTCTGTAACATGAATTTGTAGGAAATATCTTGCTGTTTGTGGTGGTAATTGAGGGGGCAGAGGGGACGACTTTTCCAAACTTCACAGCGTAGCATGCTAATTTGGAACCATATTGAGTGTCTTGAATTGCAGACTGTTGGAAAGATAGGTTATTACGCTACTGTTAAAACCTAGTTTGGTGTGTACACATATATTTAATATTGGTGATATTGATAATATACTAAAGTTAATACACTTTGAAAGCACTTCAGCAGCACTGTGGCCAAGAGATGAGGAGACTGAGCTTCAAGAAACCTGCGGCTGAGGATACCTGTTTGGGAGAGGGAAATCCATGCTGAAAAATGATTTTTCACTTCCTCTGATTTTAAATTTGACTTGAAACAAAAACATGTATCATTGATGTTGTAGGAAATATATGTGGATTCTGCTACTCCCTGGTGTAGTAATGGCTTTGATTTCCTTTCCTAAATTCACATGACTCTGTGGTGGGTTGACCCTGACTGGTTACTTGGGATGCCAGGTGCCCATCAAAGCCACTCCATCACTCCCCTCCTTCCACTGGTCAGGGGAGAGAAAATATAACAAAAGGCTTGTGGGTCAAGATAAGGCAGGTAGATCACTCACCAATTATCACAGGCAAAACAGACTCACATTGGGGAAATTAATTTATTACCAATCAAATTAGAGTAGGATAATGAGAAATAAAACTAAAACTTGAAACACCTTCCCCTCATGTCTCCTTTCTTCCAGGGCTCAACTTTACTCTGATTTTTCTACCTCCACCCCAGCAGTGCAGGGGGATGGGGCATAGGGGTTGCAGTCAGTTCAGTTCATCAGCTGTTGTCTCTGCCACTCCTTCCTCCTCAGCAGAGGACTCCTCACACTCTTCCCCAGCTCCAGCCTGGGTCCCTCCCACATGGTGCAGCCCTTCAGGAACACTGCTCCAGCATGGGCCCCCCATGGGGTCACAGCTCCTGCCAGCAAACCGGCTCCAGCATGAGCTTCTCTCTCTGTGGGGCCACAGGTCCTGCCAGGAGCCTGTTCCAGCGTGGGCTTCCCAGGGGGTCACAGCTTCCTTTGGGCATCCCCCGCTCCAGCATGGGGTCCTCCATGGGCTGCAGGTGGAGATCTGCTCCACCATGGGCCTCCGTGGGCTGCAGGGCACGGCCTGCCTCACCACGGGCTTCATCATGGGCTGCAGGGGAATCTCTGCTCCAGCACCTGGAGCACCTCCTGCCCCTCCTCCTTCACTGACCTTGGTGTTTGCAGAGTTGTTTCTCTCACATATTTTCTCTCACATATTCTCACCCTGCTCCCTGGCTGTAGTTGCCCTTGCACAGGTTTTTTCCCCTTTCTTAAATACATTATCCCAGAGGTGCTGCCACCGTCACCGATGGGCTCAGCCTTGGCCGGCGGTGTGTCCATCCTGGAGCTGGCTGCATTGGCTCTGTCGGACACGGGGAAGCTTCTGGCAGCTTCTCACAGAAACCACCCCTGCAGCCCCCCCGCTACTAAAACCTTGCCATGCAAACCCAATACAATTATTTAAATATAATAAACCATGCTAGATCTCTGGTTGGAAATTATACTGCAGTTTGAGTGGAAGTGAAATATAATTTCTTTCAACCCCCATGTAGCCTACAAAGCTATATTTTTACCTGGTTACAATTATATTCCTGCATTGAATTAATTTCCTGTGGAAAAAAACAAAACAAAACACCAGAGTTCTCCAGATGCTACCATGGAGCAAGCATGCAATGACATGTATTTACGACCTCTGTATGTCTTGGCAGATTTTGGGAGAGATAACAGCATTGACTGGGATAGAAGAATGCTGCAAGGTGACCAAGAGGAGCCAACTGTTTTCCTCTAGGTGCTTTATTCTGCACTTCTCAGCTGTGCTTCTGCACAGCAGCAGCTACATGCTGGAAATTTTAGTCTAAGAAAAGCCTTATTCTCTACATATGTTATCAGTTTTAGAAGTATCCAGCCATACAGGGGGCAATAATGGATCATTATTGCTCACAATAATGCTCACATAAAACATCTCAGATTATGCACCCTGTCATATTACAAACAGTTTCAAGTAACATGTGAAGTACCTGCACTGCAAGGGTAGTAGCATGGGGGACAACTGTAGAAACTGATTCCAAGCACTATCGCAGAAAAAAACCCCCACAAAGTTCCCTTTGTTCCCATTCTTCAATATTCATTATTATTCACTAAAACTACTGCTCAGTCCTTCCTACCCCATCTTGTCCCAATTTTCGTAGCCTCTAAGGAAAAGCATTTTCTGTTGAGCAAAATGGTCTCCATCAGAGACTGCAACAACAGTAACCTTCACTGGCACTGAAGGCAGTCTGGGAAGTTGAGTATCAGATCCAAGAGCCTGCTTCGCTGTACCAACAGAGTTATGCATGTCACAGATCGGTCCCTCCAACTCTGAACTGGCCCTGTGAAACAAAGGTTAGACCTCTTAGAGACATCATGCCTATAAGGTACACCAAGGCAGGGTTTTAGATGATCAGGTAAGACACACTTGCATGCCCATTGCAAGGAAGGGTCAACAGCCAATGACTTTGGCCATGCCACCAAACATTTTCTGCATCAGGGACATGAACAGCTGAAAGAAGCAGTACAACTGTCTCTAAAGACCTCTGCATATCTGACTCTTAAAATTACTCCTGCCTGCTCAGCATTATACTGATCTATATCTAATGCTGTTGGTTCTGGTACAATACAGAATATCCTGCAAATGCCTGAAACCACTTGGCCTTTAATTGTCCCACTGGGAGTTGCTAGTCAAAGCTTAAGGCCAACAAGCTGGCCTTTTAATGACAAACACCTCAAACAACTCTATAAGTCTTTAAAGGACAAAATGGTTCAATGAAATGGTAGCATCTTCTCCTATGCACCAAACCCATGGACAATGAACATTGCTAGCATTCCTTTTAATGTTCACACAAGCGCTACTATCTTGAACTTGTTAATTTTAAAGAAAATCCTCACAGTGCTCTGATAGACAAATTTCTTGGCACTACAAAAATAAATCTGCAATCCCCATTTAAAAAAAACAACCACACAAAAAAAATTAAGTGCACCTGAACACACCCAGACACAATGCTTATATTTTAATACGAACATCCCCATACTATAAAGGTGGTTAACAGTAACAGAGGAGCTCTTCTCCCCTGCATGGCTAAGCAATCCTAGAAAGAGAATCCCTTCTAAGTCCCACGTTACACCCACCCACTAGAACAGGCAAGAATGCCAACTCTAACAGGACTGCATTCAGAGCTTTTTAGAAAGCTTAATCATCACCTTTGACATCAATTGGGTCAGCAGAAGTTCGTGCTTTCTGAAACCTGCCGGAGAGCAAGACAGCTCACTTACCATTGTATATGGGGTTTGCGCATCACAGTTTTGGTAGCGGAAGGGCTACAGGGTGGTTTCTGTGAGAAGCTGCCAGAAGCTTCCCCCGTGTCCGACAGAGCCAATGCAGCCAGCTCCAGGATGGACACACCGCCGGCCAAGGCTGAGCCCATCGGTGACGGTGGCAGCACCTCTGGGATAATGTATTTAAGAAAGGGGAAAAAACCTGTGCAAGGGCAACTACAGCCAGGGAGCAGGGTGAGAATATGTGAGAGAAAATATGTGAGAGAAACAACTCTGCAAACACCAAGGTCAGTGAAGGAGGAGGGGCAGGAGGTGCTCCAGGTGCTGGAGCAGAGATTCCCCTGCAGCCCATGATGAAGCCCGTGGTGAGGCAGGCCGTGCCCTGCAGCCCACGGAGGCCCATGGTGGAGCAGATCTCCACCTGCAGCCCATGGAGGACCCCATGCTGGAGCAGGGGGATGCCCAAAGGAAGCTGTGACCCCCTGGGAAGCCCACGCTGGAACAGGCTCCTGGCAGGACCGGTGGCCCCACAGAGAGAGAAGCTCATGCTGGAGTGGGTTTGCTGGCAGGAGCTGTGACCCCATGGGGGGGCCCATGCTGGAGCAGTGTGCTCCTGAAGGGCTGCACCCTGTGGGAGGGACCCAGGCTGGAGCAGTTCGTGAAGAGCTGCAGACTGTGGAAAGGACCCACATTGGAGAAGTTCATGGAGGACTGTCTGCTGTGGGAGGGATCTGGTCCTGGAGCATGGAAATAGGGTGAGGAGTCCTCCCGCTGAGGAGGAAGGAGTGGCAGAGAGACTGTGTGATAAACTGAACTGACTGCAACTCCTATTCCCCAACCCCCTACTCTGCTCGGGGGGAGGAGGTGGGGAAGTTGGGAATAAAATTGAGCCTTGGAATAAAGGAGGTATGGGGGGAAAGTGTTTTAAGATTTAGTTTTATTTCTCGTTATCCTACTCTGATTTGATAGGTAATAAATTAAATTAATTTCCCCAATGTGAGTCTGTTTTGCTTGTGATGGTAACTGATGAACGATCTACCTGCCATCATCTTGATCCATGAGCCTTTTTTTATATTTTCTCTCACTTGTCCGGTTGAAGCAGGGGAGTGATGTGGCAGCTTTGGTGGGCACCTGGCATCCAGACATGGTCAACCCACCACAATAATATATGATGATGCGTAGCTTTTTATATATTTATTAGGCAGAGAATGCCTTGACCGCTATACTTTTTGTTTCATTATATCCAGGTCTTCTAAAGCAAACCCTGACAAGGGGCAATTTCTGTAAGTCAACATCAATTCTGTTAATTGTTCGATTTTGGGAAAATTTTACTCTGCATGTTGGATGGAGTCATAACGAAGATAGAGACCTATGGTTGTCAGACAAATCTTTCAGCTGCTGAAAAAACAAACCTCTGAAGTACTTTGACAGTGTCTAGTCTGCAGTTGTTGTTGCAAAGTGATGAAACAGCATAAACTTTTTCAGTGTCTGAAGCTTTTAACTATCAACAAAAGTTGGCTGTTTTGTTTAGTTCCTGATGCCAGATGAACGTTTAGGACCTACAGTTCTGTAAGGGCTCTTTCTGGAACCTAAGTGATATGTGAGCGGATGCAGGCAAGTCAACAAATGTGCAGTTTTTTGTTTTGTGGTATGGTAAAGAAAATGTTATATCAGTATTAATACTTATCAAAAAGTGTAAAGTTTTAGGGCTTCCTGAAAGACTGAAACTGGCTTTCCAGTTTTATGTACACCATCAGTGTGGCTGCAACAGAACTGCAAGATTGGAGAAACTGCATAGTTAATGATACCTGCTCTCAGGTTTGCCAAATGGCATGCAAACAGAACTGCTTCGAGTTGATACTGTCAGACAAAGTTCATGCTCATACGCTGAAAATGTCTGTTTCCAGCAGCAAAACATTCTCTAGTCTTGGTACCCATGAAAGACACTGCTCTAATGTCTGTGTAAAATTAAGCAAAGGATGTGTTTCTGCAGTGCAAATCTTAACTTTCTGTGTGCATAAACATGATTTATTTAAAAATAATGGTCTACTGTGTCAGTATAACTTGGTGCAAAAAAAAACAGGTAAGGACGCTGCTTCTGTTCTAGGAAACTTTGAGAAATCTTTATTGAATTTATCTACTAAATGTTATTTGCAAGCTCAAGAGGACAAGAAGAAAGCTGGTTTGTTCCCTTATTGAATCAAGACAAGGTAAAACTTGTAGGTAGAGCACTATTTAAATCATCCTACTTGGTACCAAGTGTGTGTGTGACTTTCTGATGCTGACTGATAACCTGACAAGGAATAATGCATCTGTAGACTAGTGTGAGTACCAGCAAGGCTGTTATCTTATACTTGAGCATCTGTTAATTCATAATCACATCTACTTTATCACCACTAGAGGCTCCTCCAAGTCATGGTTTGGATAAGTTTGTGTCAGGAAGCAGCTCATGCTTTAATTATCATGCAGATGTCTGAATCTCAGTGTAACATCTCTTTACAAGCAATGAATTTTTCTTAAATCAAAATAATCAGTCATTCTCTTGATGGTATGGTTGAACCTGAATCATCAATTTCAAATAGTTACTGATCATTAACTAATGCTGAACTGTAAAGTGATGTTGACTAGAAGCTTGTAGTATTGCTTGCTAGTAACTGGAAGAAACAAGCATGAAAATATTTGTAATGATGAGTGTGGGTAAATAACTTTATTTTAAAATCAACATATCTTATCCTGTCATAGTTAGGACTATAATTACCAACACTGATTATTTTAGGGTTCAAACACTTCCGTGTATGTCTGGGGTAGGTTTCCCATGGCAGGGTTTTACTTTTGTACACTCAAAACACTGTCAACTTTTGCTGCAAACTGATTATTACTGCATTGTAGTTTGATAGGGTGTAGGCACTGTGCATCAGGTACAGTGTGCTAAGATACAGGCTGTGATCAAATAGTCTAACAACATTAAGACTATATTTTTCAAGAATTAATCTCATAAGAACAGGAAAGGATATCATCGTGGGATTGTGGATAGCATGCAAACACAGATTAATTTTCTGTTCTTTGTCATCCTTGGGTTTTGGTAGCCTCAGTTTATTCCATATACAAGCAAGAAAGCCCTGTGCTCAGGTTTTAGGTTTTTGTGGATCCATGGGTATAATTTTTCTCTGAATGGAGTGAGAGAGAATCTAGTTCCCAAACTGACCCATGTGTATGCTACAGTTTTTGATCATGACAGCATGCTGGAGCACTGTATTGGAGCTATTGGAGACACAGCATGCATTTTTGTAGATTAAGCATCAGTGATCTCTGTCACATATGGTTACATGTGGTGATCCTATTTAGAAAGTCGAGGAACTTTCAGATGAGTCTTTGGAGGAAATCACCGTGACACTTTCTGTGAAGGCTTCAGAATAAGAGGGTGCTGTGTGGCTACTGGCATACACATGAGAACCTACTGGAAGGTTAATCTTTATTATCTGTTTCTATAGCATTCAGTTAGTGTTCTTAAATTTCAAAACCTTAAAGGAAGCAAAGGGGTGAAGCTGAAAAGTAAGTTATCCAGAAATCACCAGAAGATAGATACCAGAGGGTCTAAGTAGAAAGTGATGTTTCACAGTAGAAAATTTGCTCTGTCTTGAAGTTCTCTACTTTTTTTTTTTTCTTGATGTATCACCTGTTCCCACAAATCTCCATAGCTATAGATATTGCACCTCTTGCAAGAGCTCGTACTGTCAGTTTGCTACTGTGTTTTATCTTGTTGTTCAACTTAGACTGCCCTGTTCTTTTTTCCCCACTGTTGTGTTTGGAGGCCTTTCTTCATCCACACTCCAGTACTCACTGAAATCAGACTATCAGTCTACCATAGATCTTGTCTTCTCTTCCCTGGTATGCTGCTTATGGGTGAGCCCTTATCTGCCACACAAATTTGTTCTGAAGTTAAGTCAAATATGCCACTTCAAATCAAGAATAATATCTGACATACTTAAATACAGGAAGAAAAAATTAAATTTTAATTTCCCCCCCAGTTTCTTTCTTGGTACTGGTAGGCAATACTTCACAGTATTGTTGCTATTTAAGGGTTGCTTTTTGTCACACAATTGTACAATTTTCTTATGACCTTCCTATAAGATCCAGCTTTCCCTGTCGAAATGATCAGATCCCTTGTCTGTATTCTCATTGTACATCTGTCTCATTAAATTTCTGTCTTGACCTTGAAATCCTTTTGACCTGTGGTAGTCTGAAATGGTTCTTCCTGACTGCTACTCTTGCCCTGTTTGCCTTCAAACTTAATATAAATGGTTACAATTAATTAGATACAAGCTAGGATTTCAAGGATGTTCATTCATGTACCAAGACTAGCTTGATTGCGCTGGTTCTGCTTTTATCAGAAATATAAAGGATACCTCAAATATCTGTGCTGCACTGCAGATGAATCAACCTGCTTTGCATCCTTTTGCTGTCTCTTTCAGGAGATATTTCAAAAAACTGATGATTCTGGCCTTATCTAGATGTCATGTTAGTCACTGACGTGGCAACTAGTTGAAATATAGGTAGAAATATCAATGCTGGCTTTTATTTCAGTGTTGTACTTTCTTATATATCCAACTGGCCTGAAAGATGTCTTTCTAAGCATCTGTGTGTTAATGATGATCAAGAACAACCATTTTGTAGATGGTTCTTCTCTAGCTGTGTGTTACTAGCTTTTTAAATGGAGCATGGTGGTTATAGCAGGGAGGTGACTTTGTGGTTATCTGCAGGAGAAGAGAACTGTGTGTGAGGGGATGTGTTCTTCAGTAGTCTTTTCCTTAGGGCCATGTTGGGAGCGTAAGGTCTATATGGTACCTAACACAAAGCAACTGGAGGTGTGGTTCAAGCAGGGGTACTTTGGAGCCACTGAAGGCCAAATCAGTTGTGTCTTGTCCTTGTGACTGCAGCAGCAGTGCTGTCTGATCGGCTTTTTTTTTTTTTTTTAAGCAGATGTTAAGCATAAGAGCAAGTCTTCTGTCTAGTGTAATGCACCTGTTGCAAATGTATTTGCAGGAGCTGGTACTGTGGCAGATTTGGGCTGTTGACTGCTGATTTTGTCCACTAGCCCAGGCAATAGTACTTTGTAGTGTGAGAAGTAGCAGCTTAATACTCTGCAGATGTCAGCGATCTGCCTCGGTGTTTTGATTTTAGACTTAAGGTGGGTGTCCGTGTGTTAAAGTTATCAAATGAATTAAACATACCATTTGAATTGGGGTCCCTTTCCTTAGTAAACCAAAGCTCATATTGAGACTTCAGCACTTCAGTAATAATATTGTAGATTTTGGGGGAATTTATCTTGCTTTGAAAAACTAAATCTGAGATCTGAGCTAGGATTAATCCTTCTTTAATTCTTATCCCTTGCAGTGCAGTTTACTGTCAACCAAGTTATTGTTGCTCATGCATAAAGCTACACCAGTTGTAATGGTGTGAGCTCCAACTCATCTAAAGCACAAGGCAGGGATGAAAGGAGGTAGAGAATGATAGAATGCTGAATGCCTCTTGAATTTGGCTCCTCACTAGCAAAACAACTCCCAAAACCTGTTACTGCAGAAACAATAGCCTTAGGAGCAAGGATGAGTATGTATCAGCTATTGCACTTTAGCCTAAACTTTTAACGTGATCTGTTTGAAGCAGCAGATGATGATGGAGCTGACAGGTGCATCATTATGCAATAATGTGAAAATATGCTTTTGTGTCTTAAACATAGGCTTCTCACTAGCGAATACCTTCTGACATAGTGCTGGTTCCTTTGGTAGACGGGAGGATTCTGGGTGGGGAAGCAGCTTGCACAGTTGTATCAGACCTCACTGGCTCATGCAGGATTACAGTCATTTTGCAGACCGATCATACACTGAAGCGGTACATAATACAGTTGTATCAGTATAGGATTATAAATCTAGAGTAATACAGTGCTGATAGTGTCTCCACACTAGGAGAGGATGCTGCTATATTTAAGCTCTTTGGTTGCAAGTGGTACAGCCTAGTGGATTTGCTTACTACTACTGAGTAAGTGTTACCCGTGTCCCCCTAGATTTACTGCCTGTGACCAGCTCCAAACAGGAGGATTTATGATTAATAATGCAGTGGCTGAAAAACAGGTATTAACTACAATTCCTAGGTGCTGCTGTTTGGTTTCTAGAAACCTATATCCCTTGTTTAAATAAAGGCTAGTATGCCAGCTTGAAGTCTAGTCAGAAGAACTGTTGCCTGCCACACTGAGAAAGGCAAAGTTGTGTAACACTGCAGCACAGTGCTATGGTTTACACTTGCAATGCTATAAATATTCCTTTCCTCTTGCTGCTTATGCAAGATGTGACTGCATGAAGACCTGCCCTGTGTTTTTAGCAGAACATGTGACTGGCTGTCCCTTGAGGAGAGCTTTCCTCTTGCATCCAGCCCAGCTTGCATATGAAGAGAATCAAGGCCATTAGTCATTCACTGACTCATGAATGGTGCTTGTTTAAAGAATTGTCTAAAAATAGTTAAAAACAGGCTGAAGGAAAGGCTGTTCATATATTGAGCTATCTTGGACATCTCTTCACTCAGCAGATGCAAATGGTATGGCTTGCTTCACAGAACAGTGAAGCAATCTGCTGTGTTTTGGTGAGTATGCAAATGGAGAAATGAATAGGTGAGATCATAAAAACTTTGTCAAGCCTAATAAACGCTGTGAAACTAGGATAAGCTTTGGTCATGATTGTAGTTCAGTTTGCCCAAATTCAAGTAGAGATAGCTAGGGTAAGTCTGGAGTATATCCTCCCGTCTCGTGCTCAACCATTCCATAGACATGCCTGTGTGTAAATCTGCTTCAAGAATGTAAATGGCTTACCCAGGTTGTGAAAGTTCAAAATATGAGCTTGAACAGGATGCTGAAGTTGTTGTACGCTAATGCAGTTCTTAATAAAAGACAGTCTTCTGGACCCTGAAGCCTGGCAAGTGGAGGCAGGTGCCCAGAGTGTCAACCACATACACACTTAACTGGAGGACTTTCACACACGCTGCCAGATATGTCAGTAATGCAGCATGATACTTTGAATAAGTAGCCTCAAATATTCCTGCCACTGCTCCAGCAAAACTCTATTTTTGCAAATGGATGGAAAGTTGCTTTTTTTGAAGTGGACACAAACTATTTCTAGAACAGCTCTGCTAGTGTTAGAGCTTTACTAGTTCAGGTATCAACATCCTTAGTTACACCTGCTGTGGGGCTATTTCCAGTGCCAGCTTCTTTTAAAGCAGAGATCTAAGAGGAGATATATGCGTATGATTTGGAGTAAACTTTTGTGCAGTATTGCCAAGTATCTTTGGCTTTTCCAGCAAGTATTAGACACTACAGAGAGACTTAAGTTTCACACATTTGGAGTTATTCTTCCTGTTTTGTCCAAATGGGGAAGTGTGTTTGTACAGATATAGATGAGAACTGAGTCATCCGTTTCTGCCCGGAAAATAGTCACACCGACTAGCTTCTCTGCACAACACACACACAGTGAGCCTGATTTCAAGCCACACAACTTGTGTACAGTCTGTGGGCAACCAGAAGGTGTCAGACCCAAGAGCACAGTCTCAACACGAGGCCTTCAATGATAGCAGAAGTATCCTCACATCTGGACTGTCATATTCTCTAGTATATTCAATCTTAATTTTTTTTGCCCCTAATTAGGTGTGATCCTGGAATGGCGGTTGCACTGGGGGCAGAATCTAGTAATATTTCACCATGGGAATTCCTGGGAAAATACAGAAACTTGAATATGATGTCAGTTTTCTCATGTGGAAATCTGAAATTACTTTAGTGCTCAGCTCCCTGTGGTCAAAACTCAGCAAAGCTGTTGAGCTGGCATCTTGCCCTATGGAAGAGGACCAAGTAGTTTTGTTTGGTGTTAGGTCTTACATAGCTGCTGCTAGTTGCCTTTTCTGTGGTAGACAAATGCAAAAACTGAGGGAAAATGGACAAGTTACAAGAAATACATGAATGGCTCAGGATGCCACTGTTTCTTGTTGGATGCTGCATCTCCTGCAATTGCTGAAATGTCAGTGTTTTCTGTAGCATTGTGTGAAGTCCAACTGGCAATAAAAGTAACAGAAGTGAACCTGGTAGTTGTTAGCCTAATGTAGGTGAGTGTTCCTGTAATCTGCTCCTTTGCTTGAGCTCTGAGGGTACTGACCTGCAGTTTTGGGGAAATATTGTCTAAGTAACATGGCTTTGTCTTAGACTTCCGACTCCTTAGAATAAATCCCTATCCCCGTCTGGAAATGCTTTTGGTTTGCCACTATCAGCCTGGGACATAGAACCAAGGCAAGAAAAACCTCTCTGTCAAGCCATGGGCACTGCAGGACTGACTTGTGCACAGCTGGAGACGGGCACCTACCTCACCCTGTGCTGGTGGGGCTGTGCTTGGTTGTGCGACAACAGAGAGGAACAGCTTCAGGAGTGTGCAGCTGGGGGCCTCTGGCCAAGGGAAACATTTTGCTTGGCTTCCAGCCTGTCCCAAGGTTTCTGCCCTGCAAGCGCTCCACACAAGAGCGTTAACAGCTGCCCTGTCTGAAGCTGGATGCTCCCTGGCTCAAGAGTATGGACAGTGAGTGTTTCCAGCCAGAGCCAAAGTGATTGTCGCATGGTTCGGACTGAATAGCACAATTAGCTGGGCGAGACTGTCCCTGCAGTAAAACCCACTACAAGAAAGAATTAACTTCTCTGACTGCTGAACTGCTTGAGATCCTAAACACAGCTGACGTGTGCAGGCTAACTTAGTCTCTAGGTGAGTAGCAGCTGCCATGAGCAGTTAACATCATGAAGGCTATAACCTCCAGGCTGAACTTTTAGGTTATCAAAGGGAGACAATATTAAAAAAGCAACACAAAATAAAAATCCTTTTGTTTCTTTTGAGTAATGTTAGAAAATGGTTTGGTTTCCAGGCACTGCTTGTTCTAACTTAATTGTTCAGAGCAGTTTTATTTACTCAGATCCCTTGAGAGATGGCCCAGACAGCAGGACTGTGAATGCATGGGATCACAGGAACTTGGATATAAATCAGCTTAACAGGGCTGTAGTAAATTCCCCACATATCATTCAGCTCAACTATGGTTTCATATCTATTGTTAGTTCTGATTTCAGATCTGAGGAGCAAAAGACTAATATGTGGGTGAAAACCCTTTTTTTAAAAGTATAATTGTAACTTTGCCATCATAACACAGGCTTTCTGCTTTGGTCTGGGTTGGATGACTTAACAGTCCTAGCTTTATGAACATAGCTACATGGACAGATAAATATTGAATAACAATTTACGGTTAAAAGAAGTTTTGGTAAAAAGTTTATACTTTTTACTCTAGTTTATACCAGAAGTTTATACCAGAAGAGTCTTCCACTGGAAATGATAGTTTTCAGTAATGCCCCATGTAACTAAATTAGGAAGTGTATGAAAGATATGATCTAGTGCGAAACAAGAATGGGCTCCTGCCTGTCAAACCCGTCTCTGATTGTATAAGTTAACATTATTTCTTGACTCATCTTTGCCCTACTGACTTGTGGCTCTGTTTCTTGTTTAAAAGCCTCATGTCCTTTTTGAGAGATCTAGTTCACTCTTCACATCCAGGTCTTTGTGATTTAAATTCCTTTTGAAACAGCACAGGTAATACTGAATATAAAGGGTTTGCTGCTGTTAGTGTTCATACGGCCATTGCAGCAGCAAGTGAGTTTTCAGGACTCTCAGGACTTCACTGACCTGGTCACTTATCTTCTAACTTGGATCAGAGATGTGATGGTGGTTCTCTAAAACCACAACAGATGTCAAAAACATTGACATGGTGCTGCTGGGAAATGAAGCCGGCACTGGTCTTAAAATACCAAGCTGGAGCCCAGCTCTGCCACAAGAAATTACTTATCTCCTAAGTAATAATATCTGCAGCTGAAATAGCAGTATTGGTCCTACATTCATTTTTACCTTGTCAAATAGTTGACAGTTCAATGCGTCTGGCTTTAATTCTGCTTTACAGGTTCTGAAGCTGGATGATATTGAGGTGCTTTAAATCCCATTGATGTGAGAAACAGGCTGCTAGTACTTAACTGCTGACCTCTACTGAATGTGTTTTCCAGCACATAGTATTTAATACTGCATGCACTAATCCAGGCTTAATGTGGAAGAGGAGAATCCATTAGATGAATTGTATAAATGCCTGATGCGCTAGAAGCAGTAAAGGGCATTTTGTGGGATCAGATATTAACACCTAACCCGGTAGTGATCTGTAGTTCCTGTTGAGTTTCTTGCGTGTCAAATGTACAGTGCAGTTAGCAGCACGCTGGCAGGAGCCATTCATTAGGTGTGCAGCTGCGGGAAGTGATGGTGTGCACAGGGAGGAGCCTAGTTACGCCTGTAACTTGTGCTGTCTCCAAGTGTTGTGGCTCATGCTGGGGCAGGGTGGGTGGTCTTTAGGACACCTTGGTGGTATCTGCACAAGGAGTCAGTAGGAACTTGTCTGTGGACTGACTGGAGCAGATAATTATAAAAAAGCACAAAATAGTTAAAAGCTCAAACGCTTCCTCTGATCTTAAATACAGTTTGTAAAAGATGCTTAATTTCACCGATGCTGTGTTTTCATAGTGCTTGCATTAAACTTGTGATATTTTAAAATGAAAATTATCTTTAACTGGCACTTCTAGAAACACCAAGCAGGTGCAGTTGCTGTTGGCCACTGTAAAAGCTGCTGGTGCTCCTGACTTCCCCCGATCAGGTCAATTGTGATGCTGATGGCTTTCCAGGAAATTCGTGCTCTCCCCTGCATTGCCTCTCTGCAGTGGGCAGATAGGGTGCATTCACCATTCCTATCCTTGCTGCCTAAAAATCTGGGATCTAGGTTTTGCTAGCTTGAGAAGAGTAGAAGAAATTGGTGTCAAACTACAGAAGTGTCATATGCAGCTGGGCTGGAGTAAATGCTGAATTTCTAGACAGCTGAAGCTAGGAGGGAGTCCTGCCTGCATTAGTGCTCACTACTGAGAGGGATGTGATATGATATTAATATGGAAGTGTTGAGTCAAGTGCAGGGCAGGATCTCCAGAAACAAAGTCACTGTAGTAATTAATCATAGCAACTGAATCTGGACTTAACTCAGTGGTTGGTAGGAACATTAAGTTGGTATTTTCAGTCAAATAGCATTGTAGCTAGTAAGACTTTATTTTTCTGGCATATATATTTTTTGCTACGGTTTTGCCTTATCCAATTACAAATAAAATAACAAACCTGAAGTGCAGTTACTAATGAGGATGTGGGGGAGCAAGGCAGTAAAATAGGAAACAAAGTGACCATGCTAGTAGCAATGTTCTTAAAACACCTGTCCTGGTGTAACTTAGAGGCTGAAGCTCTTGTGCAGTAACTGTAAGTGCCTGTTAAGGGCTGAATCTTCTGCCAGGCAGGTCTATTCAATGTAACACCAGAGGAGTTTATTCTTTTTCTGGAGACTGCAAGTATGCCTAGTTATAAACTGGGAAACAGGGAATGAGTTGATAATATTGGTCTCCTTCCTGGCTATTGTGTATGTTCAGAGGTGTCAAAGAGCCACGGTGAGCAGGCAGCTAATGTCAGAACACTGAAATAGGATTTCTGTTCAGTTTAAGCTCAGCTAGAGGAGTCAAGCACATGGTGAATGCAATAACAGTTGGGTACTTGTAGGTGGGGGACTGAGCTGCATCTTTAGTCCTCCTAAATTAGTTTGACTGTAACTGAGCTAACAAGCTGCCCTAAAACTCTGCCACTCTCTTGTGCCTAGCAGCCTGTCTGAAATTACTAGAAATAAGCTCAGATAGTTGATTTGCCTTACATCAGTGAAATTGTAGGGAAGAAACCTTTCTGTGAGATCTAAGTTTATTGCATAATTTGGTCTTTTTGCCTCTTAATATGTTTAGAATTGGGCTTTTAGTGAAAAAGCTGACCTATAATTGTGGCTGTTGCTGCATCTTTCCAAGCAGTCTTGCAGCTTGTCTTGGAAATTCTTGTCTTGCTTAACCCACAGAAACTTAAACAGCATTCAGTGAGAGCAGATTGTGTTTACATAATTTCCCACGATTTCTCTCACAAAAGAGACATGGAGTAATTCTTTGAGACCTGTTTGTAATACCCTGAAAAAGCATTTGGTTTTGCTTTTCAGATTCTGGATGATTTCAACATAGAGACCTGAAAGTGGTTTTCTTTTTGTTTGGAAAAAATCCCTGCCTGTAATTCGGGGTTTCTTGTTCTGGTGGCTTTTAGCTCTGAAATCAAATTTGTAGAGAAACTTCACTTGCTTCATGCTCTGGTACAGCATCTTAGTGTGCTAAACACTTACAGGCTAGTTAGCAGTGGCTTATCAACAAGTAATGTGACTCTAAGTATGCCAACTTAGATCTCAGCTGCCTCCACATGAGAAAAGATTTCTCTAATTTCTCTCCAGTTGCGTTTTCTGGCACCAGAGCTCAAGAGGAATCCTTCGTGTGGCAAAACACCAGCTTTAATTCCATGATGATTGTCATTGCAGGCAGGCAGATAGCCCTTTTCTATTAGAGTTGTGACTGCAAAACAGGATTTAGAAGTTTGGAAGAGTCTTCTAGATCTACAGCTTTTGATTGAGTCTGCATCACATACAGAGACAATCACTGGTGCTTCAGGCTCAGCCTTTGCAGTGGTCTTCTTGAGACAAAACCCTCAGGGTTAGACAGTTTGAGAGCAGAGGGTTTTTACTGAGAGGAATGAGAGCTGTGTCCTCAGCTCCTTGACCTACCTATGTGGGATATAAACACGGTAATGCTAGTACACTTAAAAAGCAGTATGCCTTTTTTTCCTGTTGCCTGGAAACTATACCTGTGTAGAAGACATAGGTTCTGCCAGGAAATCTTGTAGCTAGCTCAACCCTGAGTTTTGTTGTCTCTTGCATTTTTTAATCTCAGTCCTTGGGCTGTTTAGCTGTCTTAGATCTCACAAAACTGCATGTAAGCACAGGAATGGGCTTTTTTGGGAAACTCCCAGTGTGGTACGGAGGAGTCTGCAGTTAGATGATGCAAGCACTCGAGTTGAAGTGAATCTGCTCTGCCCTGGGTAAATCTCTGCTCTGCTCCCAGAGCAGAGTGGCATGCTGTAGAGCCAGGCATGTCCTTGCTGCAGTAGCCGCTCCCTTCTGAGATGGTGTAGTGACATTCACTTGCTTTTCTTGGAGCAACGCCACTGGTGTAACTGACCTTAAACTGTGGGCTAGGATTGTTTAAGTGGATCATAAATCTTTTGGTTGTGAGCATGCCCTGGGAAATGACTGCGGAGTGAGGGCTCGGTGCTACTGTAACGTATCTACACATAGCCAGTATCACAAGCAGGCATGTACAGAACATAAAGCCACGTGAGCAGCTGAATTTGTTTCGTAAAGGTGAACAGACAACCTTTTCTCAGCTACCTGTCACTCTGGCCCCATAAAATTTGGGTTGCAAGGCAAAGGCATATGCTGATCAATAAGTAAAACTATAACCACGTACTTAATGGTTCAGCAATCCACTTTGGTTGCCTGCTTCTGTTTCTGGGGAATAAAACTTCCCATAGCTTGTTCTGTTGAACAAGGTCAGCACCCTGTGTCCAACTGGCATGGTTAGATGCTTAAGTGGAAGGGGGTGACCTGGGATTGGGATTCTGCTCTCATGATGTGCATCTCGCTTTTGGGATCTTTTCTTGCATTCTCAGTGAAATGTGAGCCTGGCTGAGGTGCAGGGACCAGGAGATACTTCTCTGGACATGCTGCGCTAGACTGGTGGTGGGACTTTCTTGGTGGATTGAGCAGTGCCAAGGGAAGGGTCTCTGCTCCACATTGCAGCAAGCAGTGTGTGAGACGCGCTTTCAGACGGGAGTGTTTTTGGCACTTAAGCAGTCCAGATTCAGCCTGCTTTCCTTCTGACTGGCTTTTCTGACTTCTGTGAACGGCAGGGTAGCACAGAGAAGTTAATATCCAGTTCTGGGATCTCTGCAGTCATCTCACAACGGACTCAGCTCAGAGTCTTGCCCCGCAGCTGGCTGCTGACCACTGGAAGATAATGTTTGCTATAATTGCCCATCACTATTTGGTTCATCAAGTTGCACTGATTTATTAAACAGACACAGATGGTATTCAGATCTGGGAAATGCTTGTGGTGGCAAGAAATTTTGTATTAGGGACACAGGTAGATGGGCCT
Organism: Tyto alba; assembly: GCF_018691265.1. NCBI lineage: Eukaryota > Metazoa > Chordata > Aves > Strigiformes > Tytonidae > Tyto > Tyto alba. The sequence continues at coordinate 102,251 of NW_024881287.1, read as the reverse complement.
GCTTAACTTGCACACAAGAAAGGCAAAAAAACCTTTGGATCCTAGTAGAGTAAGTATCTAACAAATTTTTCTTCTGCACAGAAATAGTAATTTAACATATTTGCACTGGCAAATGTAAAACAGGTCTTCACATTTGCAAAAATTTTTAGCCTGCTTCTGAACCCAGAAAAGCAGCAGTAGTATCTTGAGTTCCAGCTTTTCAAATCTATCTTACCCTGTTTAACAAGTTGTTGGATTTTGTTTCTTGACTTAGGACATGGTAGATGCCTTTTGGCTTGTTTTCTGAGCATTATCAGTCCAGGTCAGTCCTGGTGTTTAGATTTTTCTTGTTTAGTTGGTGTTTTGCTCTTAAGAAATTGGGTGGAGTTATACTGTGGGGCCACATGGGTACTGGTGTATAAAATGAGTAATTTAATGGTCTTAATTGAAATAGTTTTTTCCAACTTTTCATTGTAATAGTTGCTTGTTGATGTCTTTTTTTGTTGTTGTTGTTTTGTAACTAAAATATATTGCTTTTTTCCAGGCTCATATTAAATTTCCTATCGACTATCCATATTCACCACCTACCTTCAGATTCCTGACCAAAATGTGGCACCCCAACATTTATGAGGTAAGGTGATTTTTAGATAACTTTTTCTCAGGCATGTGAGAAGGCTTTCTACTTCCTTAAATTTCTGGAAGTATTGAAGGTACTAAATGTCCCCACCTGTAACTAAAGTGGTTAGCTGTTTGTGTTAAATGTCAGCTTCATGGTTGAACAGTCAAATCTAAACATTGTAGGACGTAATGTTCTTGTAGGCAGGGATGGAGCTGTTCTCATACCTGCAAGTGCAGCAGGCAGCCCCAGCTGAAGTGGCATACCATGAGCATTGGCAATTTTAGGGGATTCTTAGATCAGAGCTGTTGTGTGGTGTCGTACCCTGCTGTGACACTTGGGCAACTAGTTGTTGTTTGTACTCAGTTCAAGTACACTTTAATTTGAGTGTATCCTACAAAACTGTGTGTTGAGACAAGAAATAATGGAGAAGTCTTCTGCAGCAGTCAACCTACAAATGAAGGGGTTTGGACTTGGGGTGCTCTGACTGCAGAAAAAAACAGAGCTGGGTTGGAGTCCAGCATCAGGAGTCATCATGCACTGCCCGGTCACCCTGGGAGCAGAGTGAACAGGTATCTCAGCACTTACTGTCTGCTAGCCAGTTTAAAGTGGCCCTTGGCTCAGGGCATGCATGGCTCACGTTCAGAGGGTAATGCTTTGGGCTGTCAGGTCCATAATTGGATGTACAACATGATTGGATGGTACAACTAGATAGCAGGTCTAGAAGAGGAATGATTTAATATAGAAGCAATTGGTTCAAAATTACCAAATTTCACATTGCAGTGTTTGAAAGTCGAAGGCCTGTTTTCACTCAAAACTTGACTTCTAGTGGACGTCAGTCAAATCCTTGCTAAACTTTTGGATATCTTAGACAAGTGTCAGCCTGCTAGCAGTATTGGTTGAATAGTTTGAGGAGCTTTCAGAATGTTCCTATTGGTGCAGCTCTGTCACCTTATCACAGGTCTTCCTGTGAGAGATTCTGCAGGCTTCTTTTGGACTCACTTCAAAACAAGAATGTCACTTCTCTTCCTTGCTGCAAACGAAAAATGCTTCAGTTGATGCCTTGGGCTTGGAAGGCCCTTTTCTAACAAGCTGTTGCTACTACATGTCCAGCCTAGAATGAGTACGCTTCAAATGTCATGGTGAAAAATGCACTGATGGCTTAATAATCAATGGCCAAAAGCCTCTCCAGAGTCCAGTGCAGAATGGGATAGTAACCAGCTTTAATTACTGGATGCTCAGGTGTCTTGCCCTAAGTGCAGAGACATCCTGAAACGAGTCATCTGACAGTATTCTGACTTGAGTTTTAGACTTGGCCCAGAGTCTTGTGAGTAGCCAAGCATGATGTTTCTCTTTAAGGGTCTATTTCAGTTACATGGGAGTTTGATCTATAAATAAAGACAACTTTGAGACCTGCAGGTTACTGCAGATCCATACTGTGGATGTTGATTCTGAATCCAGAAATTCTTATGCAGGAGGCAAGTGGGAAATAGTTACCAAAATGGTATGTACAAAACGAGTCTTGGAAAGGACCTCTCCCAATCCTGGTGGGAAAGATGAGAAATTGGCTCTAGAAACAACTGAAGGTAGGAGGAGAAACTAACCCAAAGCTTGACGGGTGTATTTTGGGGTTACTCTTCAAATACTCCAGCTCTCAGCTTTGTACTTTGTGTTCGTAGCAGTGTTTCTTGGAGCTGAGGGAATCTGAAGCAGCTTGCAGGCTGTTTTGGAAACAACATTTAAGCAATGAAGATGAGCACTGGGATAACTCCAAATGAAACAGAGAATAAATCACCAAAGGGCTGGAGGCTTGAGGGTTTGTCAGGAGGAGGAAAAAAACCAAAACTTTCAGTGTAAGGAAGATGAAAGAAAGTAGCAGTTTACGGAATCTGCTGGTGGGACTGGATGGGGAGGCTGGGGCTGATGTTTCAGTTCTGAGCAATGAGACTTGAGTAACTTGTGTGTTTTCACTGTCTCAAGTTTAGTTGGGTCACCTAGCTGAATATTGGTAAAACTGCATTCATCTGTTTTTTATTTTTACGACACAACAGTTCTCAGTCTTAACAGAAGTATAGGCTATTTCCCACTGGCAAATGAATACCCTACCTTCCTTGTTTACATCTTTCAAAAATGTATGTAGGGAAGGGCTCTCTTCTTGACTATGCTGATCCCCTAAAACCTTGTGCTGATCTTGTCGGGCTCCATGGCACTGCTTAGCCCTTCCAGACTCTATTGCAGTGCTGTCCTGCTTGAATTCCCAAACATGTAACATTGACTGTTGCAAGAGGGAAGCTTCTCACATCCTTGCTTCCCTCTATATTTTCATATTTCCAAATACCTGCTCGTCCACATGCTGCTGATCTGATTGCTTGAGGAACTTCCCTGCCAAGTGCTGTGATGCTTTCTTCTGGCCACCAGCACTGCATCCCAAGAGATGGTCAAAGGAAAAACTGGGTAAATTCATCACAATTATTAATAAAAAACATAATAGGCTGTGAACATAATCTAACACTAGTAAGGTTAACTTCACCTTAAAATTATATTAAAAAATATTTCTAGATTGCACAAGCCTGTTGGAGTCCTAAAAAGAAAACTGCCTTGTTATGGCAAACTGTTCCAGCAACGTAAGTGTGTGCTTGGGTATTCAGCAGCTCCAGGTGCTACACTGCTGTGCGTAGCTGTGTTCTTGATGAAAACCTGCTTCAGAATGATGAGGGCTTGCTAGATTAGCATACCTGGCAGGGTTAGGGAGCCACTGAAATCTGGATACTGATCACAAGCCTCCAGTGTTGAAGCAGGATTTTGTTTGGCTATAAAACAAATGTCATTGTTAATCAAGGCAAGCTGAAATGTTTGGGAGGCCCTTCAGGTGAGCTGCTGCTATCTGTAGCTGTGATCGCTGGCTGGGGCTCAAAGGTACAGATGCTGTTGCTGCAAGCAGCACTACTTGGTGCTCTGGCTCCTCTGCGTTGGGCAGCGTTGGAGTGTCCCCAAAACATAGCTGAGACCGGGTGTGTGGGGAGCTGCCAGCCTCCAATCTCAAACAGGACCGATCCGCAGCTTCTCTCTTGTTCCTGTCATCAGCCTGTGTGCCTTGGAGGAGGGTGACAAGGGGACAGCGCTGCCTGCCAGCCGAGGCCGTGCCACCCCAAGGAGAGGTGCTGCCTCTAGGAACTTGTAAGTCACCCCAGCAAGGGGCAGCGAGCCAGAGGGGCCCTGAGAGGCCAGGGTCTGCTGGCTGGCCTGGGGGCCCATCCACACCGTCACCCCATCCTGCGGTAAGGCACTGGGACCCCACCGAACCCTGGGGTCAACTTCAGTGGAGAATACCAGCTGTGGTGAATGCTGCTGCAGCACTGCTATGAAGTAATTGTGTCAGAGTGCTGCTGCTGATGGAGAATTGGTTTTACAGGCTTCTTAAAATGTTTATAAATGGTCGGCATTATGGAGCCTTAAATCTATATTCAGGCTGTAACACTGGTGAGTAAAACAGATTGAGAATTACGTGGCTGTATGGCTTCCATATGCTGCCAGAATATTCTACCTCTTGCATGCTGGAAGGGATTTTCAGTGAAACCTTCAGAGAGCATCTCCTTCTTTTTCACCTGGTATTTCCAACAGCTGTATCCTAGGAGAGCAGTGTAAGCCTGCCCTGCACCATCTGTTCAACCTCCTTGTGTCCTCGGAGTAGTGTTGTACCTGAGCTAGTAGAGCGCTAAACCGTTCAATTGAAAAAACCCCTGTAGCTAACTCAGCTACCACTGGGAACAAAAAATTTTTTAACCCTACTTTGGGTCTGCTGCAACTAAAACTCACTTCTGTCACTGTAACAGTACTTGCTGAAGACCAGTTTAGTTTTATGTGACTTTATTACTCTTTTTGCTTGCTTTGCTACATTCTTTAAACCTCTTGAGATTTGTTTTGTACCAATTTATAGACTAACCCTTTTGAGCATATAAGTAGAGTAGACCCAGGAAGAACTGAGAACCATTTCCAGTTCTTGCATATTTTTACTGGTACTTGGGGTGTCCATATTAAGAGTCAAACTGCTTGGAACATAGCCAGTGTGGTAGAGTTGAGTCATCAGACCTCTGCCTCAAACCAGGCTATTCTCAGCTTTTGTTTCTGTCTTGCAGAATGGAGATGTATGTATTTCAATTCTGCATCCACCTGTAGATGACCCACAAAGTGGAGAGCTGCCATCTGAGAGGTGGAACCCTACCCAAAATGTCAGGTAACTGAATTTGATGTACAATGGTGACCTCAGAGGCCTGTTGCCCCTCTCCAAGACTAAGGCCTGTGCTGGGAGAGGTCTGGAACAGAAGTTGAGACTTTGGGGGTTGTAGGGCTTGAATTGAGTGGGAACCAGACTTACCAAGGTGTCTGAAAATACTAGAGTGCTGTGTGTCCTGATACTGAGCTAAAAATGTGGAGCCTTCTGTCCTGTTCACAGGGTTTCATGCTCTTAAAGCAAATTATTTCAAGTGTTCGCCTTTCCCAGACCATGTTACTCTACACACAGGTTTTAAAAACTCCTCCAAGATACCACTAGTGAAAAAGAACATTTTTGAGTATTCAGGCCCAGGAGGGAATAACTTTGTATACAATCCTGCCTACTGTTTGCCTTCCAGTGTTTGTTTCCATCTCCTGTCCTGCAGTGTCCTTTATTGAGCAGTCAACCAGGTAGTTTTCTTCCTGCCAGAGAAACTGAAGGATCACTAAATACCAGAGGCATTCAAAACTAACATCTCATTTTTTTTGAAACACCAGCTGAAGTTCATTCTCATTACAAGACACTGCCAATAAAGAACTGACTAGGTGACAAGCCTTAACTCATGGTTCGGAAACAGCTTTGGGCATTAATTGCTTACTGCACACACATTTTGAGTATTTCATTATATACAACCCTAAAAATTGACATGAAACTTTTCATGGTGCTAGTTCTCTGATTTCTGTTCTCCCTTACCATGGTGCAGTTTTTGGTGCTTACTCTCTTGGAATGTGTTGGGTTTAAGTGTGACATCTGGGGAGAAATCATTCCTCAGCTCTATCAAAGGAAATAAAACTTGTCCTTAACTGCTAGCCTGCTACCAGCATCACCCGCTGGGCCAAGTGGCGATGGAAGTGCATCCTGCTGGGGTCCCACCTGGCTTTGTAAGGCTCCAGAGTGTCGGGCAGGAGGCAGCAGGGCTGGAGGTGTGGGAGGGGAGCATGCTTGTAATGAGCTGCCTGTGTAACACAGGGCTTCTCTGCAGCTGCTGAATTTTGTAAATCCTGTGGAGTGTTGACAGTTTACTTACAGGTGACTGGCCGAAGTGTCTGGAGGGGGGGGAATGTCATTCTTCGACTTCGAGAGCTCCTGTGCTTCCATCTCTAATGGTGTCAAGCATGCTCATGAATTGTTTTGAACACGGATGATATGGGCTTTCCCATCACTTGGAGCTAGATGAGGCAGGTATAAGTAAATATGGAAACATCCATCAAGATGTGAAGGAATGCAGCTGTGGTCTGTGTGGCAGAGAATACTGCTTTTCTTCTCATACTGAGTCCCATAGAGTTGAGGAAGTGGTGGCAGAGCTTAGAATTGAGGCTTTTTGATAATTTTAGTTGCCCTTTTCCATATCTCCTATCTCCCCTGGGAGGGTGAAGGTGTCTGTCCTTTGAGGTGCACAAACTGAGCACAGTATTCATGACGTTGGTACATCTGTATCTTGTGAAGATAGATGATGCCCTATCTCCCTATTGCTTGGTTTCCTGAGGATGCCCATTTTTGTTGGCTTTTTTTTTGGCTGCCTAAAATGTAGACAGTTTCTGCAGCCTCATTGCACTAACATGATTGTCAGTACAGTCTAAGACAAAAGTTCTGACTTTATACTGGAGACCAATAATGTGCTAGGACAAATCTATACCTATCTCTAAAGGTGGATCTGAGAGGCTACAATGTGAATAGCAGCTAGAATAAAAAAAAAAGATATCCTTTTTCATCAAGGTATATAACAGTATGTACTGGTTGGGAGCACCAGCCAGTCTACATAATGTCTATTTTGGGTGGAATTCATCTGTGTCTGAGCCTTCTGTTGATGCATGGATAGAAAAACACACTTAACTGGCCTGTTTCCTTTGAGCCTCTGCTGGTAAAGGGATGTAGAGGGAGTCACTCTGAAGACAACAGCGCTGTAAACACTTAAAGCAGCTCCCTGTTCCCTAGAATGGGGGGATGTAAGAAAGCAGAAGGCAGGATTGAGATCTCCACTCTTCATGCAGTCAGCTTGTGTGAAACAACGTGCTAGAACAGCCTTGCCTGAGAGAAACAGATCTCTGTCAGTGGTGCAGAGGGTCAGTCTATATCCAGTCCAGTGCAGGTTGTATCTGATGCTGAGGCTGTTTTCAGTCCCATGTGGTTGAACCTTTTTTCATGGTTTTGGTCCTGTCAGATCCCACGTGCTGGAATCCTTGTTACTGTACTTTACTTGTTTACCCACCGTAGCAGGGTTTGGGTCAGAGCAGACTCTCCAGCTCTTTACGGTATCAGCAGTGATGCAGCTGATCTAATGCACTGGTTGGGAAGAAAGAGTACAGAGAGCCTCACCTCTAATAGTTGCCTTGGTGCGTTTAAGTAGCTTTGCCATGACTTTGGAGTCTGGGACACCACAGTGGAAATCAGCTTCTCCTCACTCCGTTGATGTAAGTGTGGTAGAGCAGATGCTAAATCCAGACATGAATTCCTGTCCTCAGCCTTCCCTAGACTTTGCTTGCTCTCCAGTAAAGCTGCTGCAGTGATGCTGCAGTTGACGTGCTGGATTTACAGCCTGGTTCCTGAGAATCAAAGGCTTTAAAATGAGTTCTTGAAATGAAATAGAAAGCAGTTTCTCTTGTGTGCCCATCATTCCAGTCTGACCAGATAGGCTTTTATTTCAAGAACTGCTTTTCTTTTCCTACTGAATTATGTAATTTGGAAAATAAATTGTACAAGACTTTCCTGATAGCTTGTCCTGGTTTGAGCCTAGAGGGCATCTGAGCACCACAGAGCTGTTCACTGACCCCTTCCACTCAGGAATGGGAAGGAGAAAATAAAGCAAAAGGCTCAAGAATCAAGATAATAACAGGGAAGGATGACTCATGCATTATGGTCCTGGGCAAAAGACAGACTCATTAGGGGAAGAAAAAAAAGAGAACATCCTTTTAATTCAAACACTAACAACACTTAACAGACAGGGTAAGACAGTGAGGAGCGTTACCAGATCTTAAAAACACCTTCCCCCTACCCCTCCCTTCTTCCCTATGGCCAGTCCTGCCACTCCTTCCTCCTCAGGCAGAGGACCCCTCGAATTCTCCCCTGCTCCAGCGTGGGGTCCCTCCCACAGGAGACAGTCCTCCATGAGCTTTCTCCTGCGTGAGTCCTTCCCACGGGCTGCAGCTCTTCCCATGCTGCCCCAGTGTGGGCAAGCATTTCCTGGAATTCTATCCCAGACATACAGTCTGATAGATGTGTTCAGCATGTGCTGCTCTGAATGTGCCCCTAAATCAATGCAAGTACAGCTGGGGATGTGGTGTCCTTTAATCACGGGCTGCAAAGCAGTTGCTATGTACTGCTGTATTTCAAGCCCTATTCCTTGTATGTTGTTCTTCCCTTCCAATTAAATCAAAAGCTGTTGCCTGCAGGATCACCTCAGACAGGTGAAGCTATTGCAACAGTAGCTACAGCCAGGTAGCTGGTGTGTACAGCTGCTGGATGGGACTTGCTGTTGAGTTTTGTGAGGATCAAAGGGCTGAACCTCTGATGTGGCATGAAGTGTTGGAAATGCAGGAGAAGGGTCTGGGTGAGGGAAGTGGTGTTTGCCAGCAGTGCAGGGCAGCTAACTCTGTACTGCTGCTAGAAATCCAGGAAGGCTGTCTGTCTGCGGGGGGTTACATGCCTGGCTTTGCTGAGCACCAGCAGCTAAAGCCTGCTGGGTCCTTGGTGGCTTGCCTGGGTATTGAAAAACTTCTGCACTGTCTTTCTCTTGCTGTGCTCAGCTTTAGTGATGCACGAGCTGAGGAGAGACCTGCCTACAGCTTCCACTTCTGTACACCAGGTGGGGCAGAGGAAGCAAGTGCAGCCTCATCCCATAGCCTTGGGTTGTAGTGGTCCTTCTCCCTACACAGGGCAGGCAGAGAGCCTGGCTTTCTGCTGGGAGGCTGCATGTCACCAGGAACAGGCTCATGAAGCAGGTTTCCAGCCCTGCACCTTTCATGGGTGATGTAGACAAGCTGAATTCTGTTCTGAACCCAGCTTTGTCTGCTGCCTCATCACAAGCACCTGCACAGTCTCTAGTCAGATCAGATCCTTGAGGTTTGTATTCCGTCACCGTCCCTACACTGATGGCTGGGGTCTGAAGTTCATAAATAATCTTTTCTCACTTCAGATATTATCCTTAGTTATCATTAGCTTAAGTTTTGATTTTAAACAAGTTTCTGATGCATCAGTTAAAGAAGTAGTGGACATCCAGAATCTGTGAATGTGCTAGCTCTGACTCTGCTGTTGTGGTTACCTTTTTCAGGACTATCCTACTGAGTGTAATCTCTTTGCTTAATGAGCCCAATACGTTCTCTCCTGCCAATGTGGATGCATCAGTCATGTTCAGGAAATGGAGGGACAGTAAAGGAAAAGACAAGGAGTATGCTGAAATCATAAGGTAAGCTTTGCCATGTGTGATGCTGTGCTGCTTTGAACCCTGTAAAACAGGCTGCTGGCAGAATTTGCTGAAACCAGCTTCTCGCTGTGGTTGCTTCTTCAGAAATGAATTTTACCACCTTATTCCAAGTCTAAGTTTCTGGTCTGTCTAGGATTTTCAGCACACAGAAGCAGTGAAAACGTATGGAATATGAGGACTGGGATGATCTGTCTTTAAATTGTTCATTTTCAGACTAATCTGGCATGAAGCTCTGCAAAACCTATTGGCTGTTAGTAAATCCCAGTGGAAGGCCCTGCTTGCCTTTGAGCACTGCCCACATTGCTTGGGATGTAATTAAAACTGACTGCGTCCTGTGTCGTGGTTTGAGCCCGGTCAGCGGCTAAACGCCCCGCAGCCGCTCACCCACCCTCCCCCCACTTGGGAACGGGGAGGGAACCGGAGGGGCAAAGGGAGACTCGCGGGTTGAGGTAAAAACAGTTTAGTAACAGTGACAGAACAATACGCTGACAGCAGTATCAGCAGGTAATGTACAACACACCTGCCCCTGGCCGGTGATCCCCAACACCAAGGCCCCACGGCCACACTCCCGGCCCTCTCCTGCCTTTATATAGTGAGCACAGTGTCACATGACATGGACTATCGGCCAATCAGGGCCCAGCCCTCCAGCTGTGCTCCCCCCACCCCCGCACACAGGTGAGGGCACTGGGGCCTGGGGAGCCCCTGGGGTCTCAGGGGGCTGCAGCTCCTCCAGCTACTAAAACAAACAGGAACTCTAGTCCAGCCCCAACCAGGACATCCTGCTAATTCCGTGCTTAATGCACTCATGAATCATAATCTTGTCCCTCCGATTCAAAGGAGTATCAGCAGGATTTGGTAAGAGCTTGCAAATCTGGGTTTGATGGGCTGGAAGCACTGTTCAGTCTTCACTGCCCCTTGCTGAGAAGTTCATGGTTTATCAGGGGCTGCGAGGAGATGCTGTAAACTTGAGCCGGGGTTGGTGTAGAGCAGTGGACGGGCAGCCCGTACTGCGGTGGGACCGCTTGCCTGGGGCAGAGCCACGGCCACCAACTCCGTTGGCTGGGCGTGCAGGGTACGCGCCTGGTTGGAGCTACACAGGGCAGTCAGTCTGCGCGAAGAGCCTCGCCGGGAGGTTATCCTAGCCCCCTCCAGCTCCCGTGGCTTCAGCGGAGCCGGATGGAGCCACAGCTTGTGGCAGAGTGACAAGCAGGCGGGCGGGGGTGAAGGGGCAGGCTGCTGCCTGCTCCCCGCCCTGCTGGGAGGCAGCACAGGCCAGCGAGGGCTGACAGCCTGAGTGCTGCCGGGAGGCAGCAGCCAGAGCCTGTCCCGGGGTGACGGGAAACACTTGTCTTCTGCCAGCCTCGGGCAGCGCCGGGGTTACGGCTGTGTCTCGGGGTGCATCCACCTTCTTCAACTGCTGTTGCCCTCCGCTGGGAGCTCGGAGATGCCAAATGTGTGTGGGAGTTGCACTTACGAGCACTCCGGGGCAGAGTCATCAGTGGTGGGGCCGCTAAGTCGTCGTAGGAAATCCCTGAGCATCCCTCGCCTAGCAAATGTCATAAAGTTTGTTCTGAGCGCCGTCAGGTCTCTGGTGCGGAGTCCTGCAGGGTGACTGGTTTCACGTGTTGCTGGGAGCGTGTGTGCTGTAAACACCCTTGGAGTGCTCCCAAGCCTGGGGCTGTGGGAACTGAATCTGCATGTGTTGCTTCAGCCAAACATCATCTCTCCCGCCTGGGCTGCCAGGAGGGCTGGGCTGGGGCTGCCGGGAGGTGGGGAGTTGAGCCACGCTGCTGCTGGCACCGGGCCCCACTCACGTTGCTGTGTCATCCTCCCCGCAGGAAACAGGTTTTGGCTACCAAAGCCGAGGCAGAGAAGGATGGTGTGAAGGTCCCCACTACACTGGCAGAGTACTGCATCAAAACTAAAGTGCCTTCCAATGACAACAGTTCAGATTTGCTTTACGACGACTTGTACGATGATGACATTGATGATGAAGACGAGGAGGAGGAGGATGCCGACTGTTACGATGATGACGATTCTGGCAATGAGGAGTCGTGACCTGCTCCCTCTATGCCCCTGTACTGCCCTGCCAACTCAGGCCAGAAGGGAGCAGCGGTAACCTAGCAGCAGTCCAGCAAAAAAGTGTGTGGGGGGGGGATCAAAAAAAAAACTTTTTGTCTCCTGCTGTCTCCTGTTGTATGGATCTGTTTGCTCCTTTTTTATGGACCTCTTAGAGACCCTCCACAGAATGTCTGAATTCTTGCATTCTTAACCCTTTCATCACTGTATTATTTCTTTTTAAGAAAGAAACTCCCCTTTTCACTTCTCTACAAAACGCTCACAGCACAACAGGTTTGCTCGCGTTTAGATTCTTGAATTAAATGCAGTCTTGCATTGAGATGTTTAATGTATTTAAAGCTGGAACAAACCCATCAGAAGCTGGGTGTTTGGGAGCTCAAGTACTGCATTTGCTGGGAAGAAAAAAAAAAATCCACACAAAGCAAATTGCCAAGGTTTAGCTGCTCCATTTACAATAATAGCGTGTGTACATTCGTTTAGCCTTGTGGTGGTGGCTTTTCCTTTATAAGGTGTGGGGCGGAGAGTGTAAAGCTACTGTGTGTTGAGCTTGATGGGATGTCACTGAAAGGTACAGTATTCCTTTTCAGCCTGCTCAAGTTGAATAGTTGGCTCCTGGAGCCCCAGAGGGCACAATCAGCTTTGTCTCTGAAAAAGGGTCGTGATATGAACCCTAAAATAAACACTTAACACTTCATGTCTGTACAACTGAGCCCTGCGTTGCTTTTTTTTTTTTTTTTTTTTTTTCCCAGTCCAGTTTGGGGTTGAAAAAGTTCAGTTTAGCCATGTTGCCGAAATCTGCTGCCAGCTGCCCCTCTCTGGAGGAAGGAGAACCGACATGCATTCCGCTGCCCAGCGGGCCAGCATTCATCCTGCATTTCTTTCTGACAGCGGGAGACACTGATAGCCTCCTCCCCCAGTGCTTGCTAGCAGCTCTTGATTCCTGCAGCCCAAGTCCAGAGCCTTTTTTTCTGTTGCTTATGTAGGTCATGTGCTGGTAAATGCAGCCCTGCTATAACCCCACGGGCTCTGGTGGGGTGGGTAGAAGTCAAAGCTGGTTTTGGGGTGGCCAGGATTTCCCTGTGCCTGCTGTGGCAGAGGGGAGGGATGCGTGCTGGGCCCTTCCCTGCCTGGCTGGGGCATGGCTGAGCATGTGCAGCCCCACAAGAGGAAGCACACAGTGCTTTTGGGCTGGAAGAGAAGGCCAGCGGCAGGGTTTGATGGGCTATTTAGCAGCATGCTTCAGCTGGCGCACTGAGCTTGTCCTCCTGCATGTTTTTGGGAGCTCGTGGCGGAGCTTAGGGCCTTCCCTCCTGGGCAGGTGTGATCCTGCATGCTCGTGCCTGCAGAACCCCCTCCCTCAGTCTCTCGGCATCCTCACCCCCTTGCAGCTCGCTGCTCACGTTCTCGGCTGCGCTGCGGTGGCTGGAATTCCCGTCTCGCATGCTCCCTGGGTGGGCAGCCAGCCCTGCCCTCCTGCCCCCCTGCCCTGGCACCCGCAGGAGCAGCTCTGAGGCGCTGCTGGCCCTGCTCGGGCGAGACCCTCCATTCCCACGGGTACAGAGGTGGTTTCCCCGGCAAGAGCTGCAGGCTTGGGCATTTCTTCATGCCTCCCCTTTGTCTATCTCAGGGTTTCCAATGGTACGTCACCAGCTGCGGTCCCTCAAGGGGGTGCTTTGTTGGGAGTAGACTTTGTTCTGCGGTCAGCTCAGTGGCTTCGTCCCGGGGCGAGGGGTGGGGATGAGCCCCGGCAAGCTCCAGGCGTGCTGCCGGGAGGAGGGAGAGGAGGGGAGGAAGGCTGGTGGGGCTCTGAAGTGAGCAAGGCAGATGTGTTTTCGCAATGCTGCCTGCCTGGGATTTGCTGCAGCAGGGACAGTCCCTGCCCCTCTGCCCCAGGGTGTGCTAGCGGTGCACCCCTCGGCCCCCGGCGGAGTAAAGGCAGCCCGAAGTGGTGATGCCTTGTCCCCCAGTGCTCCCCGCGGTGGTCTGCCCTCCTGCTTGCATGTTCCCCTCAGCCCCTGGTGCTTTTTGGAGCCAGCAGTGGGGGTTCCCCTGCATCTAGTGATGGCGTGGGGCCCCCCCCAGCTTCGCCCCAGCCCTGCAGGGGCAGTGCCAGCGTTGGCGAATGGGTCCCTGTGCCTCCTGGCCACCGCACTGGTCTTGGGGATGTCCTGGGACAGGGACACCAACCTCCAGCTTTTGGGGATCTGTTTTGGGGTGAAGGAGCAGACTATGGCAATGCTGGCTGTGTTGATGACTTGGTTTGAAATGAGGATACTGCATCTTTCAGGATTTCCTGTGTACTTTTGACCGTCTTCACTGTATACTTTCCAGTGACTTGTATTTTCAAGCTTGATGTTGTAAGATGCATTACCATGACTCTTCTGTTACCTTTTTTTAAAGGTAAAAAGCAACCTATTTTGAGAGCTCCTACATAAACCAGACTGATTTCTCTTCCCTGCTGTCCTGTGCAGTGTCATTGCTTGTTGACTTGCTGGTTTCCTTTCTTTGAGATACAAACTGAAGTATGAGGGTTTTTTGAAACTATTTAAGAGATTGCAGAAAAATGTTTACCTGATCTGTGTATTCTGGTTTTTTTCTTAACCCTTTTCTCATGTCTCAGCCAATACTACTAGCGTTTACATTTGCAACTACATAGCCCCTTCAAATGCAGTTTTCAACCATTCTGAAACCAGCAGGGTACACTAGATTTCTTAGTAGTTTTCTTAGCTGAAATCCCAGCTGTTTTCCTTTTTTTCTTCAGTATAATTTACCAGAAAGAATTAACTGATGCATTTTTGTGTTGTCTCCCCCTTCAGTAGTTATATTTTGTCTTTTCTGCACATCTGTCTACTAATAAAAATGTGAAATGACAATATCCCTGTACTCTTACTTCCCTGTTAATTGAGCTTGTTTATTTGCATGGATTACTTAAAGCTTTGGAGAACAGCTACTCACAAGTTCGGTGCTGCTCCAGCATCAATGCCTATACATACACATAAATAAAACAGTGCTGCTCTTTGAAAGCTGCCTGCCTGAACCCAAGACTAAAGAATGAACTGGTTAAGAGAAGTACCTGGCCTCGGGCTTCGCTCTGGTAATTAGTCTTCTGAAGTCAGGCAGAGGGAGACCTAGGGGAAGATGGTTTATGCTCTCATGGGACTGCAGCAGGGGCTTGGGAGTGGGGGCAGAGCTGCGGGCAGGGTAGGGGCAGAGCGCTCAGACAAGGCGGGAGGCTCCTTGCTGGGGCAGGGAGCTTTGACCTGATGCATCAGACTGGCAGAGGAATTGAGGGCATTGCTGCCAGCCCCTCAGGGTGCTTGTCCTGCCTGGCCAGTGCCGTTCCCTGCAAGCTCAAGAGTGAAGAAGTTTGCTTCTGCAGTGCCTCACAGCTGCAGTTGAGCTAAAATTATCAGGACAAGTGTACAGGAGTTGCACTCGCTGCACTTGGCATCGTTTGCGGCGCAGCAACTGCTGAGTCAAACGTGGTTGTGGCCTGAGTGCTTCGGCTTCACAGCTGTGCTGGAGGAATGGTGATGGCATGTCAGGGCTGCGCTCCCAGAGTTTCTGTACCGGGGAGCAGGACTGAGCGCGATGGTGCTGTCTGTGCTGACTGGGATCAGGCTGGCTTGTACCTCCTGCCTGGCTCCTATGGCACTGGGCTGCCCAGAGCTGCTTCACCCAGCAGAAGGTGTGGTACCAAAGGCAGGACAACCTCTCCAGCCCACCCTGCACCGTGTAAACCCAACAGCCACTTGCACAGAGTTTGTTTGTTTTTTTTTTTTTTTTTTTTTCCCCCCTCCTTTCCTTGATGGCCAGGTGCAGCTGAGCTGCCTTGGCTTTACCATCAGACTGTGGACCAGGAGGTTGGAGAGGAGATTGCTGCAGGAGAGCCCTGCTGGAACCAACAGCATAAGGCAATGGGAAAAGATCCTGTTTAGGGTCACCTGGAGAGGAGACTGCCTGCAGCTGACTGCAGTGCTGCTGGCGGGCAGCACCCTGGGGCAGCTGGGAAGGTGCTGGAGATGCCTTTGCTGCCTTGCACTGGGGAAGAGGAGGGCCCTTGCCTCCAGGCATGGCAGCGCTGCTTCTGTGCCCACAGCCACGGCTGAGGACGGACGGTGTGCTGCTGGGGACAGGGGAGAAGCACTGGGTGAAGTCCTTGTGGGCGTCTCCCTTGCAGCGGCTCTGCACCAAACCTGGGGCTCAGGGTGCTGCGGCGCGCTGGCACAAACTCTCTGTTGCCTTTTGCCACCGCTTCTGGGCCCTGACACACAAGCAAAGACTGACCTGCGCCTGTGAGGCAGCAGTGGCTTTCTATAAACAAGAAACTACGTGTGGGAAAAGGAAGTTTGTTTTTCAAAGCCTAGCTGGAGTGAAGCAGCAGCTCTGAACACGAGTGAATGAGGTGCCACGGCTGTGAGCCCTGTGGGCTCAGCTGCTGGTGCGGCCCTTGCACGAGCTGACCCCAAGGCCCCAGCCTGCAGGAACAGTTTTGCATTCTTTGACATTCCGGCCCCAAAGCCTGGGGCAGTGGGACAGCAGCTGCCAAGGCCTCGGAGCAGCTGCTGAAGTTCAGTGTCAAAAGTTGAGCTGGGGACTAGGAAGGCCAGGGCAGTTCATGTGCTGCTCCAAGGTACGGGGGGCTGGGCATCACACTGACTTCCCCTAAGCCAGCTGGATCCCACAGGACCCGAGTGTTGATCAAAGTATGATTCTAAGAAGGTAAAGTGGTTCTCAGGGTAGAAACAGATTTTTTTTTTTTTTCCTTCTCTCCTTGTGGGTCTTGGAACAGAACTGGGAAGTACAAACAAGGCCCTTGCCTGCTGTGTGAACACAGATGGCTCCACACCTACCCACCTCTGCTGCGCGGGATGAGCCCAGGGCAGGAACCATCACCACCCAACCTTCCTCCCCGGCGAGGCCATCGACCTCGCGGGCGAAGCGAGGGAGGGCAGCGCTGCGGCCGCGCTCCCTCCTCGCCTCCCCCGGCCGTGCCGCGGGGACTCCCGAGCAAGACGCCGGAGGACAGACAGCAAAGGCAGCGAAGTGATGCTTGTGGCAGCAGGCAGGGCGCTGCCCAGGTGCCTGCGAGCTCTCTGAGCACCGAGGGGCACTCACCGCCGACACACGGCGTTCGGCATCCCCCGCAGACCCGTCGGCTGCACTCACCCTCCCAGCTCAGCTGTTGTCGCAGCAGCAGGCGGAAAGGGGACGGGCTGCGAAGGCAAAACTGCTCCCCGAGCCTTTGACAATGCAGACAAACACCAGGGACACGCTCAGATCTTTATTAGGTGGAGGAAGGGCTAAAAAGAAATAAAACTCCTAAAACATCCACTGCACTGGTGCAGGACAAGAAGGACCAGGAGTTGCCTCCGGGGTCTTTGTTTTAAAAAAAGTGGGGAGGGACAAGTGAAGTTTCCATCCAGTAGCTCTGGCTTTCCTGGGCAGCGTGGCTCACGGCAAAAAGAGGTACAAGACACAGCTTATACTTTTATTTAAGAAACCGCTACATAGTTTTTGCCTTTAATGATGCAAAGGAGGTTCCAGGACACACTGAGCCATCCAAAGTCTCTTGCTAGAGAAACAAACAAACAAACAAACAAACAAACAAAAAAAAAAAAACAACCAAACAACCCCAAACACAAATAAAACCCTGTCTTTTTTTTTTTTTTTTTTATTATTATTCTAAAATTTAAAAATAAAAAGGTGAGGCTGCAGCTCAGGGCCACAGTGACCAAACTGCCCATGAGAGTTCATCTTACATAGCAGGAGGGAGGGGGGACATGAAAGAAAGGGGAAGGCCCACAAAACATTTATTTTTCTTCCTTTTTTTTTTTTTTTCTTTAAAGTAACAGCTATACTGGGGGCTGAGGGCAGAAATCAAACCAACAAAACACATCTTGATTTGCTTTTTTTTGGGGGGACAGGCCTCCTTATTTGCCTGAATTTAGAACTGCATTAAATAAATGGGCTCCAGCTCCAAAAAAAATGGCATAGTTTGTCTGTGACAGAGTTACAATGCCCATAGAGCTTTAAAAAACAAGGAAGGATGCCCTGGTGCAGATGGGAAACGAATAATTAGTTTTCCTACAAAGAAAATAAAACAGGCTGCAAGATGCAGAAAACCACATTTAGGCTCTATTACATTTACAAATACATACATAAATATATTACATACAACAGCAACTCAAAGAGGAAGCGGGCGAGTCACACAGAAGATGGCTGGCTGGCTGCAGTTCTCCCCGCACAGACGTTTGGCTGAGCAGTTATTTTTCCTAATAATTCCAGGAATGGGCTTCGGCATTTTTTTTTCTTTTTCTCTTCTCTTTTGTTGTTTTTGTTTTGTTTTGTTTTTTCCTTTTTTTTTTTTTTTTTTTTTTTTTCCTCCTCCTCCTCCTCTCCTTTCATTTTCTCCTCCCTCCTGGTTTCAGATTTAGTTTGTCCAGTATGGAGAAGTGCCATAGGCGGTTTTGGTAGCCTGAGACTTTTGCTGCATGGTGCTGGGTTGGTTGCGTTGGCCAGATCCACCCTACAAATCGGAAATGAAGGAGATATGGGCATCAGCTGCCATAGCACCAGTGCTCCCAGGAAGATGAAGTGCTCCCTGTCACCAGAAGAGCTGCCACCCCTGGGGACAGCCCTGACACCCACCAATGCAGCGATGCTCCCCCCTGAACGGATCCATCTCTGCCCTGCAACATCTCTGCATCTCGCAATCCAGGACCAGCAGCCACCGAAACACCAAGCAGGAGTGTGGGGGCACCGCCCCACTGCCCTCCCCCTCCCCAAGACAGGTTCAAGCACAAGGACGGAGAGGAGCAGGACTGGGGACAGTGAAGGAGCTCTCTCAAGGTGGACAGAGGCGGGGATCCACCAGCTGGGGATGTCACACATTTGGAGAGAGAAGTAATTTCCTCCTTCTGGACTCTTAAGGCAGAACACTCTGGTTTTGCAGGGAATATTTATAGTGAGGAAAGGAAATGCATGGGCTGATGAAACCAACTCAGAGCTGACATGCAACCTGCAAGGGGATGCTTGACTCTCCCGCCTCGAGTTCCAGTACAAGTGCTCACGTCCCACTCTCCCGCCGCAGCCAGGGAACAGCAGCGCCTGCCTCGGCTTCGCACCTCACAGCCCATCTCCACACCCCACATCAGGATGGCCTCTTCTCAGAGCCCCACATCAGGATGGCCTCTTCTCAGAACTACGGGCTGGCTGAGGCTGGCAGGGACCTCTCGAGGTATCTTGTCCAACCCCTCTGCTCAAGCAGGGTCACCTAGAGCCAGTTGCCAAGGGCCATGTCCAGACAGCTCCAAGGATGGAGACTCCACCACCTCTCTGGGCAAACTGTGCCAGTGCTTGGTCACCATCCCAGCAAAAAAGTGTTTCCTGACGTTCAGAGGAACCTCTTGTGTTTCAGTTTGTGCCCATTGCCTCCTGTCCTGTCACTGGACACCACTGGAAAGAGCCTGGTTCTGTCCTCTTCACACCCTCCCTTCAGATATTTATATACATTGATGTGATTCCCCCCAGCCTTCTCTTCTCCAGGCTGAGCAGTCCCAGCTCTCCCAGCCTTTCCCCATAGGAGAGATGATCCGGTCCCTTCATCATCCTCGTGGCCCTTTGTTGGATTCTCTAGTACATCCATGTCTCTCTTGTACTGGTGAGCCCAGCACTGGACACAGCACTCCAGGTGTGGCCTCACCAGTGCTGAGCAGAGGGGAAGGATCACCTCCATCAACCTGCTGGCAACACTCTGCCTACTGCAGCCCAGGGTCCCATGGGCCTGCTTTGTGGCAAGGGCACACTGTTGTTGGCTCACGGTCAACTTGGTGTCCACCGGGACCCTCAGGGCCTTTTCTGCAAAGCTGCTTTGGCCCCCAGCATATACTGGTGCACATAGGGTTGTTCCTCCCCAGGGGCAGGACTTGGCATTCTCCCTTGCTGAACTTCATGAGGTTCCCTCCCCAGGCTGGTCAACGGCTTCGAGTCTGTCAGTCTGCAAACATTGTCGAGGCCCTTTCCCAATGAGCGAAGCAAAAACCAGAAGGAAGCAAAAACCCCCAAGACCCAGCTGGGATGTGGGTGGGAACAATCTGCCCTCAGGCATGCTGCAGAGGCAGAAAGGGCCGACTCACCTGCCCATCTTGCTGGAGATGGTGATGCAGCATCTGGGAATGAGGCTGCTGATGAGCAGGCAGGATATGGAGAAATGGGGCTGGAGCATAACCCGGGGCAGCACCAGGGTTCAGGGGCCCAGTCGATCCGAGAGCAGAGGGCAGGCTGAAAGGAGGCGGCGTGCCAGCATGGAATCCCTGCTTGTCATACGTCTGCACGGGAGGCGAGGGGGGACAGCATCAGAGAGTGGTGTGAGCAGCCCCACGGTGACCAGACAAGAATAAGAGTAGCCCAAACACACCTCACCTGAACCTTTCACCAACCCCCATGAGCGAGTCAAATCACATCGAATACCTGCAAGCACTTCAGCAGATGAGTTTCAGCTCCTGTTCTCACCCATATTTCTGCACTAATTCCTCCAACATTTGGTTTTATTTTCACGCTATTGTGTTCCTTTTTTCCCTGACCTCTTTTCACTCAGTGGGACATGAGACTGCAGCAGCTGCCTGAAATCAGTCCTTCATACACTGCAGGGTCTCAGCATGGAATTACTCGACCTACCCAGGGCAGCAGAACTCGCAATAAGATTTTCCTCCTCCTGGCCAAAGCTTGACCCCTAACACTAAGTGTGTAACAGAGCTGGCTTCCTACCTGTAAGCATGGATCACAGCCAGACATTCCCCTGGATGAGGGTGTAGAGAGGAGAAAACAGGAGCTGGACATAAGCTCACTGCACACCATGGCTGGACAAAGTGTTTTCTGCTTTCCCTGGGAAGCTGTACGCTGGGGATTGGCCACAGGAGAGTGTGGGACAGGGACCCTCGGATGTTAGGGGTGGGCACTACTGGCTGGTCTGTATGGTGAAAAGCAAAAAGCCTCTCCACTCACCTTCACTGGGGGCTACTTTGACTAAAAAGATTAGCACCATCACATTTCATTTGCACCCAGGCTGCAGCTCGCACGGGCCTGCGTGTGGCAGCGTAGAGCGGTGTGCCCCTGCCAGCAGCTGCCGCGGTAGAAGGAACGGGGCAGAGAGAGAGGCTCCATGCCAACAGCAAACAGCCAGCCTAAGAAATGCCATGGCCTGCTGCCCCTGAGACAGGCCAGCCTGGGAACAGGGCAGCCATCAGCCTGGACCCAGGCCAGAGGGGAGGAGGGTCCAGCGTTGCTCACCTGAGTCTTGTTATAGACTGAGCCACTGATGTCAGGCACACCTGTGTTACTTGAGGTCACAGAAACACCTGGAAAACAAAACACCACTGACAATGAGAAAGTCAACCACCATGCGGCATGAGCCCCGTGCTTTGCTCCCTGCACCACCACGGATGCACCTTTGCCTGCAGTCGCTGCACCACCGGCCCTGCTGCCGCTGCTGCCAGCCCCGCGGGGTTCTCCGTGCTCTCAGACCCACGGCACCCCACTCGGGAACAGCAGAAAGGGTTTGGTTCCTTGCTTCTGCTGCGAAGCGGGAAATCAGCCCGCTGGGATAAATCACCCACATCCACGACCCAGCGGTTACCGCTTGGATGCAAACGCATTTCACCAGGCAGCAGCTGCCTGCACCGAACACTCATTTAAACTCATGAAAAGTCAGGTTTCCCCTAGGATTAGGGATGCTTTTGGCTCTGTTGCAGCATTCAAGAGCTTTCCAGTAGTGCACTGAGCGATGAGACTCAGCATCTGCTACACATTTGAACCCTTGTCCTTTTACATTCTGCAGGAGGGTGAGGTCTGCAATGCTCCTCTGCCCTGAGAGAATAAGTATCACTGGTTCAGGCTGGCCTCCACCTGGACCAGCTGATGCCACAACAGGCTCAGAAACACTCACTGTGAGTAAGAGGCCCTCAAACCAGTCACTTATTCATAGATTTACAAAGACTGGCTCTAATCATTTCACTTGGACTGTAATAAAACCAGTGGTTCCTTTGACCAGTGACTCAGAGGACTGGACTCAGGGTGTGCATTGCTCTGAGGTTGTACCCTTCCTAGGACATTCCTCCTTTTTGGATTGCTGCTCCACAGAGGGCAGCATGATCAGCTCTTGGCTGAAGACAGTCCAGCTGGTGTTTCAAATGCACAGTAAATGCTTGGTATTTGCTTAAGCCCAAGGATGAGCCAGTTAGTGCTAAGCAGTTCAGTATACATTTCTCAGGTCTAACCAGCATGAGCAGAATAAAGCTTTCACATAAGCTGTATAAATTCTTCAGCCTTTACAGTCACAAAGGAAACATTTCCAGGCATGAAACAAAGTGATGAGTTACAGGGTATATGAACAGCAGCTGAAACAACAGCCAGAGATGTGTGAACTGCCCTGTTCATCCCTAACACACAGCTATCTCAGGTGCCTACCAAGAAACTCAAGATCTATTTGTTTGGCAGAGGACCATTTCAGCAGCAGCATCCAACTGCTCAGGTTTCAGCACTGCTACAGCACCACTATACTTCAGCAAAGAAAACTTCAGCAGAGTAAACAGCTCACCATTTCTCCCATCTATAACTGTGGACAAAGCTGCGCATCAGCCACACAAATCCTTATGCAACGTTCAGCCATGAGGTTTAGAAGGAATATTTGGGCCTTTAAAAAAGGATTTTGTATACGGGAGATGGAGAAACATCTTGGAGAGTGACCCTGTTTAGAGCTGGCTGCTGTGTTGACTGCACAGCACTGGGAGCTCGCCTTGCTAAATCCCACTCAAGAGCAACCTCAAGTCTCACGTGTTACCTTTCCCAGGTCCAGTGCCAGCAGATTTGTTTTGTGCTTGAGATGACCCACTGTAGCCTCCTTTGCTGTAATCTCCAGCTGCTGTTCCCTGCGTTAAGTCATCATAGCCTGCCGGTGTGTACAAGACAAGGTGTTACAGTGCGCAAGCAGCTCTGCAGATGCTCACGTGAACAGCGCAGTGGTAAGCATACCTGCTCCATAGCCGTGCTGCCCGTAGCCACTCGCTTGCTGGAAAGGAGTCGACGCGGTGTTCAGGTTGACTCCATGCTGCTTAGCAGATGCTGGAGGTACCTGGACAAAGGAAGGCAACAAAAGGCACTGTTAACCGGGGAGCAGCAGGCAAAATGCAAACTCCCTCTGCCACCTAGTGGGGATGGCACCGGCATCTCCACCTCGCGTGGGAAATTCGATCTGCAGCTGGGAGCACTGGCATGGCATGGGACGAGGCACTCACGCTTCCAGCAGTAACTTGCTGTACTGGGTTTGTGCAAGCCCCAGGTTTTCTGCTAGAGCTGCCCCCCTGGTTGCAGTGCAACCCTCTCTCAGAACAGGTTGCGTATGTCTTTCATACACTGAATGTAAACAGCAAATTCTTACCCACAAACCCAGGAAGGAGCAACCACAGTGCTCTCCCTCCTGAATCAGACAAAACATCAATTCCTGCCTGAGGCTGTTTCATAAAACACTGTCTCACAGGGCCCTAAAATAGACTTATCTACCCTTCTGACTGAAGCATCACCTTCTCCCAAATAACCTTCTGCCTGACACTACTAAGCACTGCTCTCTGACTTAATGGAGGCTCCTCCATCCTCAAAAGGATTTCCTAGGCATTCTCAGCTCACTGACTCAGCTTTGGACCTCCCTTTGACTCTCCAGAGACTGGTAAGGGCTTTCATGAACACTGAGTCCATGAGCTAGCTGTCTGCTATTTACAGTAAACCTGCACACGAGTCCATGAGTTCTGGCCTTTTAAATTTCCTGTTTTCTTGGGGAAGGGACTGCAGATATTTTCTCACAACTGCATGTACTTGGAGATCCCTTGCAGACTGGGGAACCTGATTCTATTCTATTCTTACGAGACCCGACCAGAGTACTGGATCCAGCTCTGGGATCCCCAGTATGAGAAAGACATGGCCCTGGAGAAGAGAAGGCTCCAGGGAGACCTTATTACAGCCTTTCAATACTTAAAGGGGGCTTATAAGGAAGACAGAAAAACTTTTTACCAGGCCCTGTAGTGACAGGACAAAGGGCAACAGTTTTAAACTGAATGAGGGCAGATTTAGATTGGACATAAGGAATAAATTCTTCCCTGTGAGGGTGGTGAGGCGCTGGCCCAGGGTGCCCAGAGCAGCTGTGGCTGCCCCCTCCCTGGAAGGGTTCCAGGCCAGGCTGGACGGGGCTGGGAGCCCCCTGGGCTGGGGGAAGGGGGCCCTGCCCGTGGCAGGGGGGGTGGAACTAGATGATCTTTAAGGTCCCTCCCAACCCAAATCATTCTGCGATTCTATGATATGGAAGGTTTGGGCTGGAGAGCACAAAACCAGAGAGGCATGAAGGGAGAGTTACAGGTCAGGCTGTCACACTTACAAACATGGTTGGCCCATACTGGAACGCACTGGGTACACCAGGCACACCAGCGTAATAAGGTAACCCAGTGTAGCTGTACCCTGGGGGCAGGGTCGGGTTGAGGAAGGGCTGCTGAGTTGTATGGTGAGTCTGTGTCTGGTTCTGCTGTGGCTGGGCGAGTGTGGTAGCAGGAGCAGGGGAGGCAGAATCCCCACGGCCAAATTTTGTTACGTCACCTGTGAAAGAAAGAACTGATCAGAAAAGCTATCAAAGCCACTCCAAAAGCAGAGAACTCAAAGGATTCAAATCCTTTGAATACAAGTAGACAACTACAGAAGAGAGTACACCCTACACTTGAAAGGCTGCAGTTGCTCATGGGAAGAACTCTCCCGGTCTCTGTTCCTGATGGCCACAGGGACATTGCCTGCTCATGGCACAGAACTCTGTGCCATGGCTAATCCATTGATAAAATGGAGATACCAGTACTTACCTATCTGACATGGTCTGAGTAGATTCATTACTATCAGATCATTGCAATAAAACAGGCTAAAAGCAGAAGTATGGTAAATAGCCAAAGAGCAAATGGTTGTTGGGTTAAAGTGTGACTCTCCTGGAGGTTAAACTGATTAGCTGAGCTTCATGGGCTGAAAGCAAGTTAGGATTTACAGGCAGCGATGGGCGTATTTTTGTCAATGTCTGTTTATTTGCTAAGCATGACTAATTATATGTCCGTTTCCTCACACCACCAAAGTTCTGAAGACAGTAGCTGAAGGCCAGGAAAGCAAGGCTTGCATCGTGGGCCACCTTATTGAAGAAGTAGGAAGGGAAATTTGGTTATTAACCCAAAAGCAGCCTCCCAAGAGAAGTGATTACGCAGCAGAAAACTCCCAAACACTTGCATTTTCTGGTGGCCTACAGAGCAGCACGATCACATGTATTTTAGGGAGGTGACCTACATCAATCACATCTATCTCATTCCCAACCAGTATTCATTATGTTGGTAACCAAGAAGCATGACAACACTTAATACTATCATTACAGGAATTATAATGCCTATGGCTACAGTTTTAAGCTGTAATCAGATAGCAGTGGATGAAAACCACTGGCTGAAAATCCGGGATGGCATTAATGTCATCTTTGCACAATGATAACTGAAGAGGAAGAGCAGGAATGAGGAGGGGCTTCTTCGACTATATGCTTTTGGGAATGAAGTCCATTAGATTTGGGGAGGGTGAAGGAGAGCCTACTAGGTGCAGCTCCTGCTGGGAACATACAAGTGCTAAAACAGCAATAGCAAAGTATGGGGAGGTGCTGCAAGGGGTATATTCCAGTGCCAGAAAAGGGAAAGCAAGCCAGCTGAATTTTGAGAAGAATGATTAGGTTATGGAGTATTTTTCAAGCACCTGTCTGTATGTGCCTGGGAAGGACACTAAATGACACTGCTGTTTACGTTCATAACATTTTTTCACTTATTCTCAAAGGCTATCCAACTTAGTCCCAGAAAAAGCCACATATGAATTACTGATCAAAACCATGAAGAAACATCAATGTCAGGGTTGAGAGGGAGATGCTCGCTTTTTGACTAGCTTGGACTGATGGGTTTAACTGCTTACAGAAGGGAAAAATGATTGCTCTTTCAGCAACAGCAGGATGACCTGCATTTAGAAACCAGCTCATTTTACTTACCAACCTCATCTTTAAATAGCACTCACCTGAGTACGGGTTGTTAGCAAGGCTCCCATCTCTGCCCGTCAAGGTTGCAGGAGCAGGGAATGTAATTCCGTAGTAATCCTTGGAAAGAGATAACACGTTTTTTTAACTGTTGAAATCATAACAGAAGTGGACAACTCTTAACCCCACACGATATGCATTAGAAAATCTAAAAAGGACAAACTACAGGAAGTTAGGGCAGAAGCTGACCTTATCACTTACAGCAGATCTAAAGATTTACCTGGATCCTCAACTTCAAAATAAACCTACTTTATAGACATTTTCAATATTATATACAAACACTTCATCTCTTAATGGTAAGGTTAAAGGCACAACTAAATGCCTTCCCCTCCCAGTCCTCAGCTCTGAGCTGTCATCTGCCAACAAGACTGCACCTGGAAGAGCAAAAGGCCATCAGGAGCCAAAGACGTGGGGTCAGGCCAGGACCATAATCACAGCGTGGATGTAGTCTAAAGGTTTTAGCCTTGTACCATGTCATGTTTTCTAAAAGTGGAAATGTCAGATAGGAAAACAGCATAAACATTCAAAAAATTAAAAAAAAAAAAGGGAGAAAAAGAGTCATTCCTGGATGACTGGAAAATTTATTTAAACTATGTTACAGGATATCTCAGATCAGTAGTCTCCAAAGTGGGGTGCACAAGATAATTTAAAAGTAAAGTAAAATTTAAAAAATTTAAAAAGTGTTTAACCTTTCTCTTATACTTTTTTATTTTTGTGCATGTTTGGTAACATACATGTTAGTACAGTAGTATACGTTTATAATTTAGAAATAAAAACATATTGGGAGGGAATCCTCATGGATTTTTTACTGATGGGGTATATGATCAAAAAAGGTGGAGGCCACTGCTTTAGATCATTCTCTTAGGTCCTCTACAGGAAGGTAACACAGTTCTCAGCCTAGAAAGCTTGCACTCCGAGATGACAGGACATGACTGCAAAACTAAAGCAGCATTTTATCTTCAATTTGGGATAAAAATAGAAAAGTTTGCCCTTCTCTTTATGGATGAACTCCCCCTATGGGGCTGGTACGTTACTAAGCGTTTTCCCTCCTAATTCTCATGGTTTACTCCTCACCAGTTCCAATCCACCAAGAGTTAATGCTTTAACCACTAGCATATTAATTTCCAACAACTCCAGCACTAGAAAAAGCCCCTCCTTCTTCATACCTCTCTCTGCCAATTCCCCAGCACCTCAAATGCTTTCTCAGAGTTGACAGCACCTTCCTGTCTTGCTGCATTTTTGTGCATCAGCCCCCTGTTTCCTATTACCAATCCTCCATCACTGAACACAAAACAATCTGGCAAAGATTTAGTATTAAAGGTGCTTTCTGTAACTTGAAATGATGTCTTATTTCATCATCCTTTCCCACCCAGGTAATTTCACCTTATCAACTCTGGCATGAATCACTTAACAAAACACAACCACCTTGACAATAAAAGCCTTATCAGGTTACTCAAAAACAGCATTCCTATCTCCTTCCAAGGAAAATGCCACAAAAAGCAGATTTGGAGAAGAGATCTGAACAGCATCTGATGGATATGAACTGGAACTTACACATTAGCATTTCCCCTATATAAACCAGACAAAATATAACCAAATCGCATGAAAACATGGTCTAAGGATTGCAATTATTCCCACTGCCCCTCAGGTGGGGGAAAAATCACATCAGCACTGCATATCCCTATCCCACACTCCTGTGCATACACACATTCAAAACAAAAAAAACAATCAGAAAATATAAGTGCAAGACAGTTATCTTTGCACTTCATGCCCACCCACAGCAAAACATCAGAAGAGATACTCTGCTCTCCAAGCAACATTGGTATTTCCTGACCTACAGAAAGCATGCAGTGGAAGGTGTCTAAAGTCAAAAGTGAAATATCAGGAATAGACTCAAAGGGTGAGATGGAAAAGGACTGAAAAATGATAACTCGTCTGATGTAATACATTTAAGCACAACGAAGCAGCTTGCTAGGAACCACACACACCAGCTAAGGCATCTGTAAGATCTCTGCCACACAGGCAGCCTGCAACAGACTAACTGAAAAGATAGCATTTCCCAAAGTAATACACACACACACACACATACAAAAAACCCACTGCCAAAAAACACAGTGAGAATTTACATCATCAACATAGACATCAATTAACTGATTTAAATTAAACCAGAATCCCCTCCCAAACCTCATGAGAAACCCCCATTCTTGATGTATCAGCAGCCACTGAAATTCCTTGACTCCCAGGAAGCAGTGATGACTTGCACTTGGGATTCTGCACACTTTCACTTTCTAGATGTATGCCAAAGAGCACGTCAAAGCCAAATATTCCCACCTCCTCCTGCCTCCCAAACACCTAATATTGCAGAGTTATTACAACAAATTCAAAACACAATGAAAAAAAATCTGGAAATCACAATCATTGTATGAATAGTTGATGAAAAATCATTTGTATCATTTATACATTTATTCTTAGTTATCAACACACTGAGGACAAACAATTAGGGGGTTGAAGGGGATGACAGATGTCCCCAAAATATTCTGTAAGATACTTTCAGAGAGAGGAAAAACTCTTCCTACAGCAAAGCTGCAGATGCAACAGAGAAAGGAAAATGAAAGAAAATAAAGTAATAGACTAACAAACTGAAAATATTTGTCAGTGAGAAATAAAGGAAAAGAGGGATTAATTCATATATACAAATAATACCAGAGCACGGAAAACAAAAAATATATGTTGGTAGGCTGAGAAATGTGAAAATAAAATGCAAGAAAACCAACTCATAATACAGACAAAAAGGAAATCCTGAAAAGCATCCCAAGCACAGCTGGCCAAAAGACGCAGCCACAAGAGCTTTCAAATCATGACCTGAACCACAACAGCACAGGAGTGGGACTCCCTCAGCAGCAGCCATGGGAAAGAACAAGCTCCACTTCTCGTGGAAAGGGCCAAGCTCCTGCTCACACTTTGGCAAGCACAACAAAAGCCCGGGGAGAAGGTAAACGGAAAGCAAAACTGAAAAGGGAAGCAGGGAAATTCTGCCTACTTGACGATGATGAAAGGAAAGCCACAGCACCACATAAAGCCGCCCGGCCGGCAGCACCCCAAGCACAGCGCCCACCCGCACCGCCACCACGCCGCACCCGCCTCCTGCCCAGCACCCCCCACGCGGCACCCACAGCCCCACCATGCCTGCGCCCGCAGCCCCACAGCCCCGCCTGCGCCCCGCCGCCCCGGCGCTCCTGCTCCTCCTGCCGCCTCTCGCCACCGCCCTCGCCTGCCACCACCTGCGGCCCCGCCACGCCACCTTCCCCTGGGACAGCCTCCAGCTCCTCCAGGCCGTGGCTCCCAGCCCGCCACAGCCCTGCCACCACCCGCACCCGCCCGCCTTCCCCGACACCCTCCTCCACACCCACCGCCCACAGCAAGCCGCCCACACCGCCCTACGCATCCTCCAGCACCTCTTCCACACCCTCAGCAGCCCCAGCACCCCCCAACACTGGGACCACGACGCACGCCACCGCCTCCTCAACAACCTCCAGCACCACATCCACCGCCTGGAGCAATGCGTGACAGCCAACAGGATGGACTTCCAAAGGCAAGGGCCCCGCAACCTGCCGCTCACCATCAGCAAACACTTCAGCGACATCCAACACTTCCTCCGCACCCACAACCACAGCGCCTGCGCCTGGGACCGCGTCCGCCTCCAGGCTCGCGCCTGGTTCCTACAGGTGGGCACACTGATCCGGCAAATGACGAGCCAAGACGCTCCTGCCCCCCACCCAGCCCACCTGCACCAGAGGTCCAGCCCCACCCAGCGCTGGCAGCCGCGTATCGAGCAGAGGCGGCAGCAGCCCGGGCTGGGATTGCTCAGCACTGCTCACACCTCTGCCAGCCAGCAGCCCGCACCGACGGGGAAACGGGCATGACCGCGGCAAGGGCCCGCACCCCTGCATCAGGGCCACAGCCTCGCTGCAAAGGGAGGACGAGGAAACTGCGCTGCTGCATGCTTACCGACAGCTGCGAGGCTCTGGGGAGAGGGCTGGTATTTCTTACCCACCGTGTGAGCTAGCCCGTCCAGCCTGTGACCTCCCCCGCTGGAGGGGAAGGCCCCCATGGACACTGCGGGACTCTTACGCCAATGACCACTGATCACAAAACTCTATCTATTTGTTTGCTTGTGCGTTAATTTATTTATTTATTTAGCCAGCCATTAATTTAAAAATTTGCATCTTTATTTATTCATTCACTTGTTGGAAATAAAGACTTTTCGAAAAGCAAAAACGAAGGAAAAAGAAAAGAGGTGTTCATCACGCGTGTACCTGACAGGCAAACCCAGGGTCCCTGCAGGCAGGCAGGGGTGAGCCTCCCTCCTGCAGCCCGTTCCACCAGTGCCCCACGTCCCAGTCGAAGGCTCCGGACAGCGGGTCCCTCTGGGCACCCACAATGGTCCTTCAAGCCCACAGGCATCCACTGCTGATGCCAGACCTCCAGGGCACACGTGCCCAGAGGACACGATGCCTGCCCCGCGCACTTCTCTCCCACCACCCACTCTCCCCCTTCCCAACCCCCTCCCACTGACAAGACATCAAAGCCACCTCCAAACCACCACCTCCTCACAAACCAGCACTCAGCAATGCCGCAGCACCGCCTGGGACCACGCAGGGTGGCGTAAACAAGGTGCATGCAACTCAAAGGGGCAAGGAGCGGACGCACCAAGGCATGCAGAGATTTGGACAGGCAACACCAGTCCAGGGCTACCCACCCCACCCAAGAAACACCAGAAAGCCTCTGAAAACACAGCACATGCCCAAGACTGCTCCTTGCTCGCCTACAGCCACCACAACTGGCCCAGGATGCTCCTGCCTGTGCTCACACACCAGTGGCCATGGGGACCTGCCTCGCTACACAGAGCTCATTCACTTAGCCCTTTTTCACCCCAACACATCCTTAGCAAATGAAAAGATACATCCCCAAAACACCACCATCCAACACGCTCCCAACCAACCAGCACAGACCAGACCAGCACAGCCCTCTCCTTACAGGAAACTGCCCTCACACCACCAGCATCAGCTACTGCTTTCCCCTCCAACCACCACCCCAAAAATACCCGCCCCGGGTCCTCTGTGCACCCCAGCTAAGTCTGAGCAGGACAACATAAAAGTTCAGCAGATCCGACCTGCTCCTGCATGGGACAAAGAGCTTGTTCTCCTTGCTCAGCCACAGCCCCTCCACCACCACCTCACTGCAAGGACACTGCTCCGTGCAAACACAAACGGGCACTACGCGTGCCCTGGAGAGCGAGGAAACAAGGGGGACCCAACACAGGCAGGTCCATAACAGGAACCCTCCAAACGCAACTTCCACCTTCCACTACAGTCCGCCTGTACTAGGTTGAGTGAGTGGTGGAGTTTTTTGGTGGCAGGGGAGGGGGCTATCGGGGCGGCCCCCTGTGAGAAGCTTCTCGAAGCTCCCCCAGCTCCACGTCAGCTCCACTTCTGTTTGGGAAATTGAGCCAATTGGCTGCGCCTCTGCGATAACGTATTTAAGAAGGGACGTGGTGACGGGCAGTCAGACTTCTGAGGAGGAGTTGCTGCAGCTGCATGAACACCAAGGTCAGTGGAGGAACGGAGGAAGGAAGGAGGGGGGAGGTGTGCCGGAGCAGAGACCCTCCTGTATCCTGTGGGGAGATGGCAGGGCAGCCCCCCCTGCCAACCAGGAAGAACTACGGTGGAGCAGACACTGATTTATGGCTTGTTGCTCCTGCTCGCATGATCAACGTTCAGTGCCCAAAGAAGGCCGGGGTCTCAGGGGAAAAGGCAGCCCCGCTGCTGTAATTCAGTGCTGGGAGGATTGCAGCATGCGGGGGTGTTCCACGCCAGAGCAGCTCGGGAAGGGCTGCAGCCGTGGGAGGGAATCCAGTCGGAGAAAGTTAGTGACCCATGACGGAGCAGTGTGGGGAACGCTGCGGCCTATGGGAGGAATTCAAGTCGGAGAAAGTTTGTGGAGGACTGTCTCCTGTGAGAGGGGGACCATGATGGAGCAGGGGGAACAAGTTCCGGACACTCCCCTCACCGAACATGAAGGAAGTGGCAGTACTGACTGCACCCCCCATTCCCTGCCTCTGCGCCACTGGGGGAGGAGGTAGAGATATCGGGAGCAGAGCTGAGCCCGGGAAGAAGGGAGGGGTGGGGGGAAGGTGTTCTCAAGATGTGGCAATGCTTCTCACTGCCTTACTCTGTTATGTGTTGTTACTGTCTGTAATAAATGTATGGGTTTTTTTTCTTCCCCTAACGAGTCTGCCTTTTGCTCGTGATCATAAAAAAGGGATATTCCCCCGTCCCAGTCCTATCTTGAACCCCAAGTCTGGCTCTCTGTCCCTTCTCATTGCTGGAGGGGAAGGGAGAGAGAGCTGCTGCGTTGTGGTTGGCTGCCAATCAGGCCTAAACCACGACACCTCCTCACGTTCCTTCCAAACAGAAATACTCTGTGACACCAGGCAGGGGAGCCTCATTTGCTCTCTGTCTTCTCTGAGGTGGCTGAAGAGTAAAACCCACCTCAGGCAGAAAACCGGAGGAGGACAGGGAACGACACAAGCCGCAACACAGGCAATTCACACCAGGAAGACTAAACACACTATTACTGACTCTACCAGGAAGGCGACAGATACAACACCACAAGAGGCAGCGGGGAGGTGGCGAGATGTCCATTCCTGAAGGTATATCCAAAGGCATCACTGGACAAGGCTCTCAGCAACCTCCTGACACCACGGACCCTCAGTACCAGCTAGCACTTGGGACGTCCAGAGCAAAACTCGTCTTGGGAAAAGAGCTTTAGAAATGGAAAGAACTGTTGTACAAAGAGTGAAGAGAAAAAAGAAATAACAAGAGAGAATCTGAAAAGTTCCAGTAGTATGGGAGCGTAACGGAAGACATAAGCATTTTACCAGGCAAACACTGGACATTTCAAAAAGAGAACTGATTCGAGAGGGTATTTTCTTCTCCGTGGCACAATGAGACTGTAGTCACAACAAACTGCTCAACTGGCAAAAATGCCAAATACATTCAGATCTGAAAAGAAGTTTTGGCTGCATCTCCTTCATTGTTAAATAAGCATCAGCTTAGAAAAGACTTCTTAACCCCCATCACAATGAGGATCAAACCGAAGAAAAGGTAGCAAAGAGATTGTAGCATCCTCATGAGGAAAAATTCAAAGTTCAAGTACTGACAACCACAGACACCTCCTGAATGGCCAGCTGCACTTAGAAAGCTTTGGAGATTCCAAAGAATACATCATTTAACAAATGTCCAAAAATCTAAACAGAAAGGATTTATTCATAAAAAGCAAAGCGAAAAACGTACCCAACGTAAAAAACACAAACCCAAGGCTGAAGAATTAGATAAGGAAAAGAGACTTCGTCAGAAAGGGAAATTCAGCGAAACAGTCCTAACCGCTAGCCAAGCAGAGAAAGGAAAAACCACACCAAAACCACACAGCAACAACGTAACTGTGCCACCCGTCGTGTGCCAGAGATTCCGCATCCCCTAAAGAAGCAGTGCAAACGATGAACCCCCAAACTAAAATCCCCCCAGAACAGCCACAGCAAAACATCGCCAACACACTCGCCACACAGGGGCACCCCACCAACGCACTTCCCCAAGACCACCGCAGCCAACAGCCAAAACCGAAAACCACAGCCGGAAACTCGCTGCCACCACAAAGCCCGGAAGGCAAAGCCGCCCGCGGCACCACATAAAGATAATGATTTCCAGGAAACACCATGAATATGCTCATCATTACCCTCCCCTCATTCTATCCAAATCAATCCGTATAGACGACCAGTGATTTCTGTAGAACAGGAACACAGGTAAGGTGAGGTAACTGAGAGCCAATCCTTATCATGACTGAGGGCAAACGAAACTTTACGAGGTTTGTTCATCTTATGGAACCATGACTCTGCTGAAAAAGAGCAGCAATACGTTGCGCTCTGTACCTGTTGGTGAACACGCCTTTGGTGGAGCTATCCCCCGTGCTCCCCAGCGCTGGGATAAAGAAGTGCCGGCTTATCTGCTTTGTGTAGATAAGGTCTATTCGCCATTGGGACCGCTAACACACCCACCAACACAACGGGGCCCGACGAGAGCACGGCTCCCAGCCCGACACCGCCCTCCCACCACCACACGCCCTTCCCCGGCTCCCAAAGCCCGCAGGAACCTTGGCGACGCCTCACTCCCGCCAGCACTGCTGGAAGGCACCCGAAAACATCAGTGTCTTGGGTTTGAGCGAGTCCTGGGGGTTTCCGGTAACAGGGGAGGGGGCTATAGCGGAGGGGGCTATAGGGGAGGCCCCCTGGGAGAAGCTTCTCGAAGCTCCCCCGCCTCCAAGGCAGCTCCACCTCTGCACCAAAACTGAGCCAGTCAGCTGCGCCTCTGCGGTAACGTATTGAAGAAGGGATGTGGTGAAGGGGGAGTCGGACTCGCGAGGAGGAGTTGAGGCAGCTGCGTGAACACCAAGGTCAGCGGAGGAACGCAGGAAGAAAGGAGGGGGGAGGTGGCCGGATCAGAGACCCCCCTGCATCCCGTGGGGAGACGGCAGGGCGGCCCCCCCTCCCACCCAGGAAGATCTACGGTGGAGCAGGCACTGATGGATGGCCTGTGTTTGTCGCCTGGGTGATCAAGGTGCTGTGCCTGAAGGAGCCTGGGGTCTTGTGGGAAAAGGGAGACCCGCTGTTGTAGTTCAGCGCTGGGAGGACTCCAGCGTGCGGGAGTGTCCCACGCCGGAACAGCTCGGGAAGGGCCGTAGCCCGTGGGAGGGACTCCAGTTGGAGAAAGTTGGTGACCAACGCCGGAGCCATGTAGGGAAATGTTGCGGACTCTGGGAGGGACTCACATCAAAGAATGTTTGTGGAGGACTGTCTCATGTGAGAGGGGGACCACGACGGAGCAGGGGGAACAAGTTCCCGAAGTTCCCCCCACCGAAGACGGACAAAGTGGCATCACTGACTGCACCCCCCATTACCTGCCCCTCTGCTGTTGGGGGTTGACAGAGACATATCGGGAGCAGAGCTGAGCCCAGGAAGAAGGGAGGCTTGGGGGGAAGGCGTTCTCAAGATCTGGCAGTGCTTCTCACTGCCCTACTCTGTTAAGGGTTGTTAGTGTCTCTAATAATTGGATGGGTTTTTTCCCTTCCCCTAACGAGCCTGCCTTTTCCTCGTGACCACAGTGCGTGATCTAGCCCCTCCCGGTCCTATCTCCAACCCCAAGCCTGGCTCATCTGTCCCTTCTCATTGCCAGAATGAAGGGCAGAGAGTGGCTGAGGAGTGTTAGGCTGCCAATGAGGCTCAAACTACGATGCTCAGACATGGCAACCTACCGTTACTCCTCCACCTGCCTCTGTGGCTCTACAACCCCCCCGCCTCACGGCCAACCCCTCCTTCCTTGCTTCTCCAGCCACCTCAGCAGTCAAGGAGGCAGACAAAACACAAGGAGGCCCCGGCTCCGGGGCCACGCGCACGGCACCGCAGCTGGGGACCCCGCGCCCCAGCAGCACCACCAGCAGCCAAACTTCTTCCGCTCCCTTCCTCCCCATTCCCTCCCTCCCGCCTGTCCTCCCCGCTCCCATCCGCTTCCAACACAGGAGCCGGGGCAGCTCCAGCCACCAGCACACCCAGGACTCACGTGCTCACCCCCACAGCCACCCCCAGGCCCTCGCTGCTGCACCGGGGGCTCCCCACGCTCGCCCCACTGACATCACTTCGCCACCCTGCCCAACGCCAAAAGGAAAGACCAGCTACGACGACAACCCAGGCCAGCCACAAGCCAAAGGAAAACACACCCCAGCCAACGCCAGGGCAGCGCAGCCCCGAAACACACGCGGGCAGGAAGGGAAACTTCAGCTGCACCAGACAGCCACCACAGCTCGCCCTGCCTGCCGCCCACAGGGAAACCCTCACACACCTCCCGCCGAGGGCTCTGTCCCGCCGCTTTCGCATCTCCCGCTCCAACAACGCACTTCCCCAAGACCACCGCAGCCAACAGCCAAAACCGAAAGCCACAGCCGGAAACTCGCTGCCACCACAAAGCCCGGAAGGCAAAGCCGCCCGCGGCACCACATAAAGCCGCCCGGCCGGCAGCACCCCAAGCACAGCGCCCACCCGCACCGCCACCACGCCGCACCCGCCTCCTGCCCAGCACCCCCCACGCGGCACCCACAGCCCCACCATGCCTGCGCCCGCAGCCCCACAGCCCCGCCTGCGCCCCGCCGCCCCGGCGCTCCTGCTCCTCCTGCCGCCTCTCGCCACCGCCCTCGCCTGCCACCACCTGCGGCCCCGCCACGCCACCTTCCCCTGGGACAGCCTCCAGCTCCTCCAGGCCGTGGCTCCCAGCCCGCCACAGCCCTGCCACCACCCGCACCCGCCCGCCTTCCCCGACACCCTCCTCCACACCCACCGCCCACAGCAAGCCGCCCACACCGCCCTACGCATCCTCCAGCACCTCTTCCACACCCTCAGCAGCCCCAGCACCCCCCAACACTGGGACCACGACGCACGCCACCGCCTCCTCAACAACCTCCAGCACCACATCCACCGCCTGGAGCAATGCCTCGCAGGCAGCGCCACGCTCGACCAAGCCCAAGGGCCCCGCGACCTGCCGCTCACCATCAGCAAACACTTCAGCGACATCCAACACTTCCTCCGCACCCACAACCACAGCGCCTGCGCCTGGGACCGCGTCCGCCTCCAGGCTCGCGCCTGGTTCCAGCGCCTCCACAACCTCACCCGCACCATGCCCAATTAGCCCAACCGCCCCCGACAGCCCCCACGCACCCCCAACACCGCTTCGGCACCACCGCCCCAGACCCACCTCTGCCCGCCCGCCTCCCCTCACCCACGGCAAGACCCGCTGCGACAACGGCCCGCAGCCCGCACCCTCCCACGCCGCCTCCTCTGCTCACAACGCTTCTGCTCTTTGGCCCGACAACGGACCCCACCTATTTATTCCCCTATTTATTACACACCAAATAAACACCTCTTGCAAAAACCGCCACGCGGCCTCTCGTCTCACCAGCACGGCAGCCAGCTCCTGGGCTGCCCGGGGGGCACCCTCCTGCGAGCCCGGCTCCAAACGCGGCTCCGCAGACCCCGCGCCCGCTCTTCTCTCGCCCACCTCCCCGCGCAGGCGCTGCCCTCAACCTCCCGGGAAAACCTCTGCCGCCCTTTAGACAGCGCCAGCGGAACCACCGCTTCGGCCCTGCTCTCCTCAGCATCTCCCACCTTCCGCCATCTCCATCCCACCCACCGTCAATTCCACCGTCCCTGCTGCTGTCGTGCAGGGACACCGCTCGGCAGCCAACCACCCCAATGCCGCTCGCCCACCCTCGCCCCCCACCTGCCAACGGGGGAGGGAACCGCAGGGGCAAAGGGACGCTCGCACATCGACACAGAAGCCGGTTCACAACGGTCATAAAGCGAAAACAACGGCAGCAACAGAAAATAGAAACGGGCAACGCGCAGCGCAATCGCCCACCGCCCGCTGACCAATCCCCAGCCCGTTCCCGGACAGCCACCCCCAAACACCAAGGTCCCGCAATCGCAATCCCGGGAGCGAGAGAGAGAGCCCCCCCCTTCCCCACCACCCCTCCTTTCCACACTGAGCGTGACGTTCCACGACACGGAGTATTTCACTGGCCGGTTTGTGGCCGGGGCTCTGGCCGTGCTCCCTCCCTGCTTCTTGTGCACTCGCGCACGGGCAGGACACCGCGACTCGGAGACTCCCTCAAATCTCAGCAGCAGCTGAAAACAGCAGCGTGCTAGCAGCACTCTTCCCACGCCAAACCCCGTGCTCAATCCAAAGCACGGCAATCTTCTGGTTGCCAAAAGGAACGTGAACTCTATTCCAGCCCAAGCCAGGACAGCTGGGCTCCGCGGTGCGAGGAGGACACGGGCCTCCCGCAGCTGCTCCCCAGCAGGGCCGCAAGCGGGATCAGAGCGTTGCAACGCCTCCGCCAGAGGCACGGGCCGAGAGACTCGCGCTTCTTCGGCCCGGAGAAGAGAAGGCTCCGCAGAGACCTTCCTGCCGCCTGCCCAGGCTCCAAGGGGGCTTGCAAGGAAGGCGGGCGCACGCTTTGCCGCAGGGCCTGTCCCCACCGCACAAGGCCTGATGGCTTCCCACCAACAGAGGCCAGGCTCACGCCGGGCACCGGGAAGACATCGCTTCCCACCAGCGTGCTCCAACGCTGCCGCACCTTGCCCAGAGAGCTGGCACACGCCCCAGCCCCGCAGACACGTCCAGCCTCAGCTGGGACGGGGCCCTCAGAGACCCCAGCTGCTCCACGAGGGGGCCCTGCTCCTGCCGGGGGGGGCTGCACCACCACAGCACCTTCCAAGCTCCCTCCCAGCCCAAACCACCCCAGCAGCCTACGAAGGACACGCTCGGCACACATCGCTGCCGCCACCCGCACTTCGGCTCCTCCGCCCGCCTCAGGCATTTCGCACGACCACCCTCTCGCCGCGCTGCTCCAAGACACCTCGCAGCACCAACTCTTCTAGTGCAACACGCACAAGCTCTGGCCCTGCCCCTCCCGCCTCAGCCCACCGCCGGCACTGACGGCCCCTGGCTACGCCAAATCCCCACGCACGGGCCCGCACCCCAAGCACAGCACCTCCGGCACTTACCTTACTAAGACTGCCTGACTCCTAGAATATTCTTTTCATTTTAGGTTAGAACACCATTTTGGGTTTAAAACGGAGTCACAGCACCTAGGAGAACGTAAAGCACACCAAGGCCCTTACGAAGAGCTAGCTAGTATGGCGTGTGCCTTCAACACTCTACGAACCTTTAGGGACTCGGAATTAAAACAACGGGCACTGCTTACGGGTCTTGAGTCAAAACGAGCAGTACCAGAACATACTGGATTTCGTTTGGAAGATCAGCCAAAGAAGAAAGGAGCATCGGCCAAAGACAAAATTAGCATGCAGAGGGATGGAGCTCAATCAGCGCCCACCGTGAGGAAGGAAGAGCATCGACGACCACCAGAGGACCCCCGTCCAACATAACCACGCAGGCGATACAGACATTTCCATATGATAATGATTTCCAGGAAACACCATAAATATGCTCATCATTACCCTCCCCTCATTCTATCCAAATCAATCTGTAAAGATGACCAATGATTTCTGTAGAACAGGAACACAGGTAAGGTGAGGTAACTGAGAGCCAATCGTTATCATGACTGAGGGCAAACGAAACTTTACGAGGTTTGTTCATCTTATGGAACCATGACTCTGCTGAAAAAGAGCAGCAATACGTTGCGCTCTGTACCTGCCGGTGAACACGACTTTGGTGGAGCTATCCCCCGTGCTCCCCAGCGCTGGGATAAAGAAGTGCCGGCTTATCTGCTTTGTGTAGATAAGGTCTATTCGCCATTGGGACCGCTAACACACCCACCAACACAACGGGGCCCGACGAGAGCACGGCTCCCAGCCCGACACCGCCCTCCCACCACCACACGCCCTTCCCCGGCTCCCAAAGCCCGCAGGAACCTCGGCGACGCCTCACTCCCGCCAGCGCTGCTGGAAGGCACCCAAAAACATCAGTGTCTTGGGTTTGAGCGAGTCCTGGGGGGTTCTGGTAACAGGGGAGGGGGCTATAGCGGAGGGGGCTATAGGGGAGGCCCCCTGGGAGAAGCTTCTCGAAGCTCCCCCGCCTCCAAGGCAGCTCCACCTCTGCACCAAAACTGAGCCAGTCAGCTGCGCCTCTGCGGTAACGTATTGAAGAAGGGATGTGGTGAAGGGGGAGTCGGACTCGCGAGGAGGAGTTGCGGCAGCTGCGTGAACACCAAGGTCAGCGGAGGAACGCAGGAAGAAAGGAGGGGGCAGGTGTGCCGGAGCAGAGACCCCCCTGCATCCTGTGGGGAGACGGCAGGGCGGCCCCCCCTCCCACCCAGGAAGATCTACGGTGGAGCAGGCACTGATGGATGGCCTGTGTTTGTCGCCTGGGTGATCAAGGTGCTGTGCCTGAAGGAGCCTGGGGTCTTGTGGGAAAAGGGAGACCCGCTGTTGTAGTTCAGCACTGGGAGGACTCCAGCGTTCGGGAGAGTCCCACGCCGGAACAGCTCGGGAAGGGCCATAGCCCGTGGGAGGGACTCCAGTTGGAGAAAGTTGGTGACCAACGCCGGAGCCATGTAGGGAAATGTTGCGGACTCTGGGAGGGACTCACATCAAAGCATGTTTGTGGAGGACTGTCTCATGTGAGAGGGGGACCACGACGGAGCAGGGGGAACGAGTTCCCGAAGCTCCCCCCAAAGAAGACGGACGAAGTGGCAGCGCTGACTGCACCCCCCATTCCCTGCCCCTCTGCTGTTGGGGGACGACGGAGACATATCGGGAGCAGAGCTGAGCCCAGGAAGAAGGGAGGCTTGGGGGGAAGGCGTTCTCAAGGTGTGGCAGTGCTTCTCACTGCCCTACTCTGTTAACGGTTGTTAGTGTCTCTAATAAATGGATGGGTTTTTTCCCTTCCCCTAACGAGTCTGTCTTTTGCTCGTGACCACAGTGGGTGATCTAGCCCCTCCCCGTCCTATCTCCAACCCCAAGCCTGGCTCATCTGTCCCTTCTCATTGCCAGAATGAAGGGCAGAGAGTGGCGGAGGAGTGTTAGGCTGCCGATGAGGCTCAAACCACGACGCTCAGACATGGCAACCTCCCGTTCCTCCTCCTCCTGCCTCCGGGGCTCTACAACCCCCCCGGCTCACGGCCAACCCCTCCTTCCTTGCTTCTCCACCCCCCTCAGCAGGCAAGGAGGCAGACAAAACACAAGGAGGCCCCGGCTCCGGCGCCACGCGCACGGCACCGCAGCTGGGGACCCCGCGCCCCTCCAGCACCACCAGCAGCCAAACTTCTTCCGCTCCCTTCCTCCCCATTCCCTCCCTCCCACCTGTCCTCCCCGCTCCCATCCGCTTCCAACACAGGAGCCGGGGCAGCTCCAGCCACCAGCACACCCAGGACTCACGTGCTCACCCCCACAGCCACAGCCACCCCCAGGCCCTCGCTGCTGCACCGGGGGCTCCCCACGCTCGCCCCACTGACATCACTTCGCCACCCTGCCCAACGCCAAAAGGAAAGACCAGCTACGACGACAACCCAGGCCAGCCACAAGCCAAAGGAAAACACACCCCAGCCAACGCCAGGGCAGCGCAGCCCCGAAACACACGCGGGCAGGAAGGGAAACTTCAGCTGCACCAGACAGCCACCACAGCTCGCCCTGCCTGCCGCCCACAGGGAAACCCTCACACACCTCCCGCCGAGGGCTCTGTCCCGCCGCTTTCGCATCTCCCGCTCCAACAACGCACTTCCCCAAGACCACCGCAGCCAACAGCCAAAACCGAAAGCCACAGCCGGAAACTCGCTGCCACCACAAAGCCCGGAAGGCAAAGCCGCCCGCGGCACCACATAAAGCCGCCCGGCCGGCAGCACCCCAAGCACAGCGCCCACCCGCACCGCCACCACGCCGCACCCGCCTCCTGCCCAGCACCCCCCACGCGGCACCCACAGCCCCACCATGCCTGCGCCCGCAGCCCCACAGCCCCGCCTGCGCCCCGCCGCCCCGGCGCTCCTGCTCCTCCTGCCGCCTCTCGCCACCGCCCTCGCCTGCCACCACCTGCGGCCCCGCCACGCCACCTTCCCCTGGGACAGCCTCCAGCTCCTCCAGGCCGTGGCTCCCAGCCCGCCACAGCCCTGCCACCACCCGCACCCGCCCGCCTTCCCCGACACCCTCCTCCACACCCACCGCCCACAGCAAGCCGCCCACACCGCCCTACGCATCCTCCAGCACCTCTTCCACACCCTCAGCAGCCCCAGCACCCCCCAACACTGGGACCACGACGCACGCCACCGCCTCCTCAACAACCTCCAGCACCACATCCACCGCCTGGAGCAATGCCTCGCAGGCAGCGCCACGCTCAACCAAGCCCAAGGGCCCCGCGACCTGCCGCTCACCATCAGCAAACACTTCAGCGACATCCAACACTTCCTCCGCACCCACAACCACAGCGCCTGCGCCTGGGACCGCGTCCGCCTCCAGGCTCGCGCCTGGTTCCAGCGCCTCCACAACCTCACCCGCACCATGCCCAATTAGCCCAACCGCCCCCGACAGCCCCCACGCACCCCCAACACCGCTTCGGCACCACCGCCCCAGACCCACCTCTGCCCGCCCGCCTCCCCTCACCCACGGCAAGACCCGCTGCGACAACGGCCCGCAGCCCGCACCCTCCCACGCCGCCTCCTCTGCTCACAACGCTTCTGCTCTTTGGCCCGACAACGGACCCCACCTATTTATTCCCCTATTTATTACACACCAAATAAACACCTCTTGCAAAAACCGCCACGCGGCCTCTCGTCTCACCAGCACGGCAGCCAGCTCCTGGGCTGCCCGGGGGGCACCCTCCTGCGAGCCCGGCTCCAAACGCGGCTCCGCAGACCCCGCGCCCGCTCTTCTCTCGCCCACCTCCCCGCGCAGGCGCTGCCCTCAACCTCCCGGGAAAACCTCTGCCGCCCTTTAGACAGCGCCAGCGGAACCACCGCTTCGGCCCTGCTCTCCTCAGCATCTCCCACCTTCCGCCATCTCCATCCCACCCACCGTCAATTCCACCGTCCCTGCTGCTGTCGTGCGGGGACACCGCTCGGCAGCCAACCACCCCAATGCCGCTCGCCCACCCTCGCCCCCCACCTGCCAACGGGGGAGGGAACCGCAGGGGCAAAGGGACGCTCGCACATCGACACAGAAGCCGGTTCACAACGGTCATAAAACGAAAACAACGGCAGCAACAGAAAATAGAAACGGGCAACGCGCAGCGCAATCGCCCACCGCCCGCTGACCAATCCCCAGCCCGTTCCCGGACAGCCACCCCCAAACACCAAGGTCCCGCAATCGCAATCCCGGGAGCGAGAGAGAGAGCCCCCCCCTTCCCCACCACCCCTCCTTTCCACACTGAGCGTGACGTTCCACGACACGGAGTATTTCACTGGCCGGTTTGTGGCCGGGGCTCTGGCCGTGCTCCCTCCCTGCTTCTTGTGCACTCGCGCACGGGCAGGACACCGCGACTCGGAGACTCCCTCAAATCTCAGCAGCAGCTGAAAACAGCAGCGTGCTAGCAGCACTCTTCCCACGCCAAACCCCGTGCTCAATCCAAAGCACGGCAATCTTCTGGTTGCCAAAAGGAACGTGAACTCTATTCCAGCCCAAGCCAGGACAGCTGGGCTCCGCGGTGCGAGGAGGACACGGGCCTCCCGCAGCTGCTCCCCAGCAGGGCCGCAAGCGGGATCAGAGCGTTGCAACGCCTCCGCCAGAGGCACGGGCCGAGAGACTCGCGCTTCTTCGGCCCGGAGAAGAGAAGGCTCCGCAGAAACCTTCC
The DNA here is from genome assembly GCF_018691265.1 of Tyto alba. Lineage (NCBI taxonomy): Eukaryota > Metazoa > Chordata > Aves > Strigiformes > Tytonidae > Tyto > Tyto alba. The sequence continues at coordinate 59,351 of NW_024881287.1, read as the reverse complement.
TGCCGCCTGCCCAGGCTCCAAGGGGGCTTGCAAGGAAGGCGGGCGCACGCTTTGCCGCAGGGCCTGTCCCCACCGCACAAGGCCTGATGGCTTCCCACCAACAGAGGCCAGGCTCACGCCGGGCACCGGGAAGACATCGCTTCCCACCAGCGTGCTCCAACGCTGCCGCACCTTGCCCAGAGAGCTGGCACACGCCCCAGCCCCGCAGACACGTCCAGCCTCAGCTGGGACGGGGCCCTCAGAGACCCCAGCTGCTCCACGAGGGGGCCCTGCTCCTGCCGGGGGGGGCTGCACCACCACAGCACCTTCCAAGCTCCCTCCCAGCCCAAACCACCCCAGCAGCCTACGAAGGACACGCTCGGCACACATCGCTGCCGCCACCCGCACTTCGGCTCCTCCGCCCGCCTCAGGCATTTCGCACGACCACCCTCTCGCCGCGCTGCTCCAAGACACCTCGCAGCACCAACTCTTCTAGTGCAACACGCACAAGCTCTGGCCCTGCCCCTCCCGCCTCAGCCCACCGCCGGCACTGACGGCCCCTGGCTACGCCAAATCCCCACGCACGGGCCCGCACCCCAAGCACAGCACCTCCGGCACTTACCTTACTAAGACTGCCTGACTCCTAGAATATTCTTTTCATTTTAGGTTAGAACACCATTTTGGGTTTAAAACGGAGTCACAGCACCTAGGAGAACGTAAAGCACACCAAGGCCCTTACGAAGAGCTAGCTAGTATGGCGTGTGCCTTCAACACTCTACGAACCTTTAGGGACTCGGAATTAAAACAACGGGCACTGCTTACGGCTCTCGAGTCAAAACGAGCAGTACCAGAACATACTGGATTTCGTTTGGAAGATCAGCCAAAGAAGAAAGGAGCATCGGCCAAAGACAAAATTAGCATGCAGAGGGATGGAGCTCAATCAGCGCCCACCGTGAGGAAGGAAGAGCATCGACGACCACCAGAGGACCCCCGTCCAACATAACCATGCAGGCGATACAGACATTTCCATATGATAATGATTTCCAGGAAACACCATGAATATGCTCATCATTACCCTCCCCTCATTCTATCCACATCAATCCGTACAGACGACCAGTGATTTCTGTAGAACAGGAACACAGGTAAGGTGAGGTAACTGAGAGCCAATCGTTATCATGACTGAGGGCAAACGAAACTTTACGAGGTTTGTTCATCTTATGGAACCATGACTCTGCTGAAAAAGAGCAGCAATATGTTGCGCTCTGTACCTGTTGGTGAACACGCCTTTGGTGGAGCTATCCCCCGTGTTCCCAGCGCTGGGATAAAGAAGTGCCGGCTTATCTGCTTTGTGTAGATAAGGTCTATTCGCCATTGGGACCGCTAACACACCCACCAACACAACGGGGCCCGACGAGAGCACGGCTCCCAGCCCGACACCGCCCTCCCACCACCACACGCCCTTCCCCGGCTCCCAAAGCCCGCAGGAACCTCGGCGACGCCTCACTCCAGCCAGCGCTGCTGGAAGGCACCCGAAAACATCAGTGTCTTGGGTTTGACCGAGTCCTGGGGATTTCTGGTAACAGGGGAGGGGGCTATAGGGGAGGGGGCTATAGGGGAGGCCCCTGGGAGAAGCTTCTCGAAGCTCCCCCGCCTCCAAGGCAGCTCCACCTCTGCACCAAAACTGAGCCAGTCAGCTGCGCCTCTGCGGTAACGTATTGAAGAAGGGATGTGGTGAAGGGGGAGTCGGACTCGCGAGGAGGAGTTGCGGCAGCTGCGTGAACACCAAGGTCAGCGGAGGAACGCAGCAAGAAAGGAGGGGGCAGGTGTGCCGGAGCAGAGACCCCCCTGCATCCCGTGGTCCGACGGCAGGGCGGCCCCCCCTCCCACCCAGGAAGATCTACGGTGGAGCAGGCACTGATGGATGGCCTGTGTTTGTCGCCTGGGTGATCAAGGTGCTGTGCCTGAAGGAGCCTGGGGTCTTGTGGGAAAAGGGAGACCCGCTGTTGTAGTTCAGCGCTGGGAGGACTCCAGCGTGCGGGAGTGTCCCACGCTGGAACAGCTCGGGAAGGGCCGTAGCCCGTGGGAGGGACTCCAGTTGGAGAAAGTTGGTGACCAACGCCGGAGCCATGTAGGGAAATGTTGCGGCCTCTCGGAGGGACTCACGTCAAAGCATGTTTGTGGAGGACTGTCTCCTGTGAGAGGGGGACCACGACGGAGCAGGGGGAACGAGTTCCCGAAGCTCCACCCACTGAAGACGGACAAAGTGGCAGCGCTGACTGCACCCCCCATTACCTGCCCCTCTGCTGTTGGGGGACGACGGAGACATATGGGGAGCAGAGCTGAGCCCAGGAAGAAGGGAGGCTTGGGGGGAAGGCGTTCTCAAGATCTGGCAGTGCTTCTCACTGCCCTACTCTGTTAAGGGTTATTAGTGTCTCTAATAAATGGATGGGTTTTTTCCCTTCCCCTAACGAGCCTGCCTTTTCCTCGTGACCACAGTGGGTGATCTAGCCCCTCCCGGTCCTATCTCCAACCCCAAGCCTGGCTCATCTGTCCCTTCTCATTGCCAGAATGAAGGGCAGAGAGTGGCTGAGGAGTGTTAGGCTGCCGATGAGGCTCAAACTACGACGCTCAGACATGGCAACCTCCCGTTCCTCCTCCTCCTGCCTAGGGGGCTCTACTACCCCCCCCGTCTCACGGCCAACCCATCCTTCCTTGCTTCTCCACCCCACTCAGCAGGCAAGGAGGCAGACAAAACTCAAGGAGGCCCCGGCTCCGGGGCCACGCGCACGGCACCGCAGCTGGGGACCCCGCGCCCCACCAGCACCACCAGCAGCCAAACTTCTTCCGCTCCCTTCCTCCCCATTCCCTCCCTCCCGCCTGTCCTCCCCGCTCCCATCCGCTTCCAACACAGGAGCCGGGGCAGCTCCAGCCACCAGCACACCCAGGACTCACGTGCCCACCCCCACAGCCACCCCCAGGCCCTCGCTGCTGCACCGGGGGCTCCCCACGCTCGCCCCACTGACATCACTTCGCCACCCTGCCCAACGCCAAAAGGAAAGACCAGCTACGACGACAACCCAGGCCAGCCACAAGCCAAAGGAAAACACACCCCAGCCAACGCCAGGGCAGCGCAGCCCCGAAACACACGCGGGCAGGAAGGGAAACTTCAGCTGCACCAGCCAGCCACCACAGCTCGCCCTGCCTGCCGCCCACAGGGAAACCCTCACACACCTCCCGCCGAGGGCTCTGTCCCGCCGCTTTCGCATCTCCCGCTCCAACAACGCACTTCCCCAAGACCACCGCAGCCAACAGCCAAAACCGAAAACCACAGCCGGAAACTCGCTGCCACCACAAAGCCCGGAAGGCAAAGCCGCCCGCGGCACCACATAAAGCCGCCCGGCCGGCAGCACCCCAAGCACAGCGCCCACCCGCACCGCCACCACGCCGCACCCGCCTCCTGCCCAGCACCCCCCACGCGGCACCCACAGCCCCACCATGCCTGCGCCCGCAGCCCCACAGCCCCGCCTGCGCCCCGCCGCCCCGGCGCTCCTGCTCCTCCTGCCGCCTCTCGCCACCGCCCTCGCCTGCCACCACCTGCGGCCCCGCCACGCCACCTTCCCCTGGGACAGCCTCCAGCTCCTCCAGGCCGTGGCTCCCAGCCCGCCACAGCCCTGCCACCACCCGCACCCGCCCGCCTTCCCCGACACCCTCCTCCACACCCACCGCCCACAGCAAGCCGCCCACACCGCCCTACGCATCCTCCAGCACCTCTTCCACACCCTCAGCAGCCCCAGCACCCCCCAACACTGGGACCACGACGCACGCCACCGCCTCCTCAACAACCTCCAGCACCACATCCACCGCCTGGAGCAATGCCTCGCAGGCAGCGCCACGCTCAACCAAGCCCAAGGGCCCCGCGACCTGCCGCTCACCATCAGCAAACACTTCAGCGACATCCAACACTTCCTCCGCACCCACAACCACAGCGCCTGCGCCTGGGACCGCGTCCGCCTCCAGGCTCGCGCCTGGTTCCAGCGCCTCCACAACCTCACCCGCACCATGCCCAATTAGCCCAACCGCCCCCGACAGCCCCCACGCACCCCCAACACCGCTTCGGCACCACCGCCCCAGACCCACCTCTGCCCGCCCGCCTCCCCTCACCCACGGCAAGACCCGCTGCGACAACGGCCCGCAGCCCGCACCCTCCCACGCCGCCTCCTCTGCTCACAACGCTTCTGCTCTTTGGCCCGACAACGGACCCCACCTATTTATTCCCCTATTTATTACACACCAAATAAACACCTCTTGCAAAAACCGCCACGCGGCCTCTCGTCTCACCAGCACGGCAGCCAGCTCCTGGGCTGCCCGGGGGGCACCCTCCTGCGAGCCCGGCTCCAAACGCGGCTCCGCAGACCCCGCGCCCGCTCTTCTCTCGCCCACCTCCCCGCGCAGGCGCTGCCCTCAACCTCCCGGGAAAACCTCTGCCGCCCTTTAGACAGCGCCAGCGGAACCACCGCTTCGGCCCTGCTCTCCTCAGCATCTCCCACCTTCCGCCATCTCCATCCCACCCACCGTCAATTCCACCGTCCCTGCTGCTGTCGTGCGGGGACACCGCTCGGCAGCCAACCACCCCAATGCCGCTCGCCCACCCTCGCCCCCCACCTGCCAACGGGGGAGGGAACCGCAGGGGCAAAGGGACGCTCGCACATCGACACAGAAGCCGGTTCACAACGGTCATAAAACGAAAACAACGGCAGCAACAGAAAATAGAAACGGGCAACGCGCAGCGCAATCGCCCACCGCCCGCTGACCAATCCCCAGCCCGTTCCCGGACAGCCACCCCCAAACACCAAGGTCCCGCAATCGCAATCCCGGGAGCGAGAGAGAGAGCCCCCCCCTTCCCCACCACCCCTCCTTTCCACACTGAGCGTGACGTTCCACGACACGGAGTATTTCACTGGCCGGTTTGTGGCCGGGGCTCTGGCCGTGCTCCCTCCCTGCTTCTTGTGCACTCGCGCACGGGCAGGACACCGCGACTCGGAGACTCCCTCAAATCTCAGCAGCAGCTGAAAACAGCAGCGTGCTAGCAGCACTCTTCCCACGCCAAACCCCGTGCTCAATCCAAAGCACGGCAATCTTCTGGTTGCCAAAAGGAACGTGAACTCTATTCCAGCCCAAGCCAGGACAGCTGGGCTCCGCGGTGCGAGGAGGACACGGGCCTCCCGCAGCTGCTCCCCAGCAGGGCCGCAAGCGGGATCAGAGCGTTGCAACGCCTCCGCCAGAGGCACGGGCCGAGAGACTCGCGCTTCTTCGGCCCGGAGAAGAGAAGGCTCCGCAGAGACCTTCCTGCCGCCTGCCCAGGCTCCAAGGGGGCTTGCAAGGAAGGCGGGCGCACGCTTTGCCGCAGGGCCTGTCCCCACCGCACAAGGCCTGATGGCTTCCCACCAACAGAGGCCAGGCTCACGCCGGGCACCAGGAAGACATCGCTTCCCACCAGCGTGCTCCAACGCTGCCGCACCTTGCCCAGAGAGCTGGCACACGCCCCAGCCCCGCAGACACGTCCAGCCTCAGCTGGGACGGGGCCCTCAGAGACCCCAGCTGCTCCACGAGGGGGCCCTGCTCCTGCCGGGGGGGGCTGCACCACCACAGCACCTTCCAAGCTCCCTCCCAGCCCAAACCACCCCAGCAGCCTACGAAGGACACGCTCGGCACACATCGCTGCCGCCACCCGCACTTCGGCTCCTCCGCCCGCCTCAGGCATTTCGCACGACCACCCTCTCGCCGCGCTGCTCCAAGACACCTCGCAGCACCAACTCTTCTAGTGCAACACGCACAAGCTCTGGCCCTGCCCCTCCCGCCTCAGCCCACCGCCGGCACTGACGGCCCCTGGCTACGCCAAATCCCCACGCACGGGCCCGCACCCCAAGCACAGCACCTCCGGCACTTACCTTACCAAGACTGCCTGACTCCTAGAATATTCTTTTCATTTTAGGTTAGAACACCATTTTGGGTTTAAAACGGAGTGACAGCACCTAGGAGAACGTAAAGCACACCAAGGCCCTTACGAAGAGCTAGCTAGTATGGCGTGTGCCTTCAACACTCTACGAACCTTTAGGGACTCGGAATTAAAACAACGGGCACTGCTTACGGGTCTCGAGTCAAAACGAGCAGTACCAGAACATACTGGATTTCTTTTGGAAGACCAGCCAAAGAAGAAAGGAGCATCGGCCAAAGACAAAATTAGCATGCAGAGGGATGGAGCTCAATCAGCGCCCACCGTGAGGAAGGAAGAGCATCGACGACCACCAGAGGACCCCCGTCCAACATAACCACGCAGGAGATACAGACATTTCAATATGATAATGATTTCCAGGAAACACCATAAATATGCTCATCATTACCCTCCCCTCATTCTATCCAAATCAATCTGTAAAGATGACCAATGATTTCTGTAGAACAGGAACACAGGTAACGTGAGGTAACTGAGAGCCAACCGTCATCATGACTGAGGGCAAACAAAACTTTACGAGGTTTGTTCACCTTATGGAACCATGACTCTGCTGAAAAAGAGCAGCAATATGTTGCGCTCTGTACCTGCCGGTGAACACGCCTTTGGTGGAGCTATCCCCCGTGCTCCCCAGCGCTGGGATAAAGAAGTGCCGGCTTATCTGCTTTGTGTAGATAAGGTCTATTCGCCATTGGGACCGCTAACACACCCACCAACACAACGGGGCCCGACGAGAGCACGGCTCCCAGCCCGACACCGCCCTCCCACCACCACACGCCCTTCCCCGGCTCCCAAAGCCCGCAGGAACCTCGGCGACGCCTCACTCCCGCCAGCGCTGCTGGAAGGCACCCGAAAACATCGGTGTCTTGGGTTTGACCGAGTCCTGGGGGGTTCTGGTAACAGGGGAGGGGGATATAGGGGAGGGGGCTATAGGGGAGGCCCCCTGGGAGAAGCTTCTCGAAGCTCCCCCGCCTCCAAGGCAGCTCCACCTCTGCACCAAAACTGAGCCAGTCAGCTGCGCCTCTGCGGTAACGTATTTAAGAAGGGACGTGGTGACGGGCAGTCAGACTTGTGAGGAGGAGTTGCTGCAGCTGCGTGAACACCAAGGTCAGTGGAGGAACGGAGGAAGGAAGGAGGGGGGAGGTGTGCCGGAGCAGAGACCCCCTTGTATCCTGTGGGGAGACGGCAGGGCGGCCCCCCCTGCCGCCCATGAAGAACTACGGTGGAGCAGACATTGATTTATGGCCTGTTGCTCCTGCTCGCATGATCAAGGTTCGGTGCCCAAAGAAGGCTAGGGTCTCATGGGAAAAGGCAGCCCCGCTGCTGTAATTCAGTGCTGGGAGGATTGCAGCATGCGGGGGTGTCCCACGCCGGAGCAGCTCGGGAAGGGCTGCAGCCGTGGGAGGGAATCCAGTCGGAGGAAGTTAGTGACCCATGACGGAGCAGTGTGGGGAACGCTGCGGCCCGTGGGAGGAATTCAAGTCGGAGAAAGTTTGTGGAGGACTGTCTCCTGTGAGAGGGGGACCACGATGGAGCAGGAGGAACAAGTTCCGGACACTCCCCTCACCGAAGATAAAGGAAATGGCAGCGCTGACTGCACCCCCCATTCCCTGCCCCTGCGCCACTGGGGGAGGAGGTAGAGATATCGGGAGCAGAGCTGAGCCCGGGAAGAAGGGAGGGGTGGGGGGAAGGTGTTCCCAAGATGTGGCAATGCTTCTCACTGTCCTACTCTGTTATGTGTTGTTACTGTCTGTAATAAATGTATGGGTTTTTTTTCTTCCCCTAACGAGTCTGCCTTTTGCTCGTGATCATAAAAGGGGGATATTCCCCCATCCCAGTCCTATCTTGAACCCCAAGTCTGGCTCTCTGTCCCTTCTCATTGCCGGAGGGGAAGGGAGACAGAGCTGCTGCGTTGTGGTTGGCTGCCAATCAGGCCTAAACCACGACACCTCCTCACGTTCCTTCCAAACAGAAATACCCTGTGACACCAGGCAGGGGAGCCTCATTTGCTCTCTGTCTTCTCTGAGGTGGATGAAGAGGCAAACCCACCTCAGGCAGAAAACCGGAGGAGGACAGGGAACGACACAAGCCGCAACACAGGCAATTCACACCAGGAAGACTAAACACACTATGACTGACTCTACCAGGAAGGCGACAGATACAACAACACAAGAGGCAGCGGGGAGGTGGCGAGATGTCCGTTCCGGAAGGTATATCCAAAGGCATCACTGGACAAGGCTCTCAGCAACCTCCTGACACCACGGACCCTCAGTACCAGCTAGCACTTGGGACATCCAGAGCAAAACTCGTCTTGGGAAAAGAGCTTTAGAAATGGAAAGAACTGTTGTACAAAGAGCGAAGAGAAAAAAGAAAAAACAAAAGAGAATCTGAAAAGTTCCAGTAGTATGGGAGCGTAACGGAAGTCATAAGCATTTTACCAGGCAAACACTGGACATTTGAAAAAGAGAACTGATTCGAGAGGGTATTTTCTTCTCTGTGGCACAATGAGAGTGTAGTCACAACAAACTGCTCAACTGGCAAAAATGCCAAATACATTCAGATCTGAAGTTTTGGCTGCACCTCCTTCATTGTTAAATAAGCCTCAGCTTAGAAAAGACTTCTTAACCCCCATCACAATGAGGATCAAACCGAAGAAAAGGTAGCAAAGAGATTGTAGCATCCTCATGAGGAAAAATTCAAAGTTCAAGTAATGACAACCACAGACACCTCCTGAATGGCCACCTGCACTTAGAAAGCTTCGGAGATTCCAAAGAATACATCATTTAACAAATGTCCAAAAATCTAAACAGAAAGGATTTATTCATAAAAAGCAAAGCGAAAAACGTGCCCAACGTAAAAAACACAAACCCAAGGCTGGAGAATTAGATAAGGAAAAGAGCCTTCGTCAGAAAGGGAAATTCAGCGAAACAGTCCTAACCGCTAGCCAAGCAGAGAAAGGAAAAACCACACCAAAACCACACAGCAACAACGTAACTGTGCCACCCGTCGTGTGCCAGAGATTCCGCATCCCCTAAAGAAGCAGTGCAAACGATGAACCCCCAAACTAAAATCCCCCCAGAACAGCCACAGCAAAACATCGCCAACACACTCGCCACACAGGGGCACCCCACCAACGCACTTCCCCAAGACCACCGCAGCCAACAGCCAAAACCGAAAACCACAGCCGGAAACTCGCTGCCACCACAAAGCCCGGAAGGCAAAGCCGCCCGCGGCACCACATAAAGATAATGATTTCCAGGAAACACCATGAATATGCTCATCATTATCCTCCCCTCATTCTATCCAAATCAATCCGTAAAGACCACCAATGATTTCTGTAGAACAGGAACACAGGTAACGTGAGGTAACTGAGAGCCAACCGTCATCATGACTGAGGGCAAACGAAACTTTACGAGGTTTGTTCATCTTATGGAACCATGACTCTGCTGAAAAAGAGCAGCAATACGTTGCGCTCTGTACCTGCCGGTGAACACGCCTTTGGTGGAGCTATCCCCCGTGTTCCCCAGCGCTGGGATAAAGAAGTGCCGGCTTATCTGCTTTGTGTAGATAAGGTCTATTCGCCATTGGGACCGCTAACACACCCACCAACACAACGGGGCCCGACGAGAGCACGGCTCCCAGCCCGACACCGCCCTCCCACCACCACACGCCCTTCCCCGGCTCCCAAAGCCCGCAGGAACCTCGGCGACACCTCACTCCCGCCAGCGCTGCTGGAAGGCACCCGAAAACATCAGTGTCTTGGGTTTGAGCGAGTCCTGGGGGTTTCTGGTAACAGGGGAGGGGGCTATAGCGGAGGGGGCTATAGGGGAGGCCCCCTGGGAGAAGCTTCTCAAAGCTCCCCCGCCTCCAAGGCAGCTCCACCTCTGCACCAAAACTGAGCCAGTCAGCTGCGCCTCTGCGGTAACGTATTGAAGAAGGGATGTGGTGAAGGGGGAGTCGGACTCGCGAGGAGGAGTTGCGGCAGCTGCGTGAACACCAAGGTCAGCGGAGGAACGCAGGAAGAAAGGAGGGGGCAGGTGTGCCGGAGCAGAGACCCCCCTGCATCCCGTGGGGAGACGGCAGGGCGGCCCCCCCTCCCACCCAGGAAGATCTACGGTGGAGCAGGCACTGATGGATGGCCTGTGTTTGTCGCCTGGGTGATCAAGGTGCTGTGCCTGAAGGAGCCTGGGGTCTTGTGGGAAAAGGGAGACCCGCTGTTGTAGTTCAGCGCTGGGAGGACTCCAGCGTGCGGGAGTGTCCCACGCCGGAACAGCTCGGGAAGGGCCGTAGCCCGTGGGAGGGACTCCAGTTGGAGAAAGTTGGTGACCAACGCCGGAGCCATGTAGAGAAATGTTGCGGCCTCTCGGAGGGACTCACGTCAAAGCATGTTTGTGGAGGACTGTCTCATGTGAGAGGGGGACCACGACGGAGCAGGGGGAACGAGTTCCCGAAGCTCCCCCCACCGAAGACGGATGAAGTGGCAGCGCTGACTGCACCCCCCATTCCCTGCCCCTCTGCTGTTGGGGGAAGACGGAGACATATCGGGAGCAGAGCTGAGCCCAGGAAGAAGGGAGGCTTGAGGGGAAGGCGTTCTCAAGGTGTGGCAGTGCTTCTCACTGCCCTACTCTGTTAACGGTTGTTAGTGTCTCTAATAAATGGATGGGTTTTTTCCCTTCCCCTAACGAGTCTGTCTTTTGCTCGTGACCACAGTGGGTGATCTAGTCCCTCCCGGTCCTATCTCCAACCCCAAGCCTGGCTCATCTGTCCCTTCTCATTGCCAGAATGAAGGGCAGAGAGTGGCTGCGGAGTGTTAGGCTGCCGATGAGGCTCCAACCACGACGCTCAGACATGGCAACCTCCCGTTCCTCCTCCTCCTGCCTCCGGGGCTCTACAACCCCCTCGACTGGCTCAGCTCCACGTCTGCAGGACTCTTGGGCACCAGTCCCCCAGGGGCGAGGGGGCTCACGCCAGCCCAAACGCAAAGCCCTTCACTCACGGCCAACCCCTCCTTCCTTGCTTCTCCACCCCCCTCAGCAGGCAAGGAGGCAGACAAAACACAAGGAGGCCCCGGCTCCGGCGCCACGCGCACGGCACCGCAGCTGGGGACCCCGCGCCCCACCAGCACCACCAGCAGCCAAACTTCTTCCGCTCCCTTCCTCCCCATTCCCTCCCTCCCGCCTGTCCTCCCCGCTCCCATCCGCTTCCAACACAGGAGCCGGGGCAGCTCCAGCCACCAGCACACCCAGGACTCACGTGCCCACCCCCACAGCCACCCCCAGGCCCTCGCTGCTGCACCGGGGGCTCCCCACGCTCGCCCCACTGACATCACTTCGCCACCCTGCCCAACGCCAAAAGGAAAGACCAGCTACGACGACAACCCAGGCCAGCCACAAGCCAAAGGAAAACACACCCCAGCCAACGCCAGGGCAGCGCAGCCCCGAAACACACGCGGGCAGGAAGGGAAACTTCAGCTGCACCAGCCAGCCACCACAGCTCGCCCTGCCTGCCGCCCACAGGGAAACCCTCACACACCTCCCGCCGAGGGCTCTGTCCCGCCGCTTTCGCATCTCCCGCTCCAACAACGCACTTCCCCAAGACCACCGCAGCCAACAGCCAAAACCGAAAACCACAGCCGGAAACTCGCTGCCACCACAAAGCCCGGAAGGCAAAGCCGCCCGCGGCACCACATAAAGCCGCCCGGCCGGCAGCACCCCAAGCACAGCGCCCACCCGCACCGCCACCACGCCGCACCCGCCTCCTGCCCAGCACCCCCCACGCGGCACCCACAGCCCCACCATGCCTGCGCCCGCAGCCCCACAGCCCCGCCTGCGCCCCGCCGCCCCGGCGCTCCTGCTCCTCCTGCCGCCTCTCGCCACCGCCCTCGCCTGCCACCACCTGCGGCCCCGCCACGCCACCTTCCCCTGGGACAGCCTCCAGCTCCTCCAGGCCGTGGCTCCCAGCCCGCCACAGCCCTGCCACCACCCGCACCCGCCCGCCTTCCCCGACACCCTCCTCCACACCCACCGCCCACAGCAAGCCGCCCACACCGCCCTACGCATCCTCCAGCACCTCTTCCACACCCTCAGCAGCCCCAGCACCCCCCAACACTGGGACCACGACGCACGCCACCGCCTCCTCAACAACCTCCAGCACCACATCCACCGCCTGGAGCAATGCCTCGCAGGCAGCGCCACGCTCGACCAAGCCCAAGGGCCCCGCGACCTGCCGCTCACCATCAGCAAACACTTCAGCGACATCCAACACTTCCTCCGCACCCACAACCACAGCGCCTGCGCCTGGGACCGCGTCCGCCTCCAGGCTCGCGCCTGGTTCCAGCGCCTCCACAACCTCACCCGCACCATGCCCAATTAGCCCAACCGCCCCCGACAGCCCCCACGCACCCCCAACACCGCTTCGGCACCACCGCCCCAGACCCACCTCTGCCCGCCCGCCTCCCCTCACCCACGGCAAGACCCGCTGCGACAACGGCCCGCAGCCCGCACCCTCCCACGCCGCCTCCTCTGCTCACAACGCTTCTGCTCTTTGGCCCGACAACGGACCCCACCTATTTATTCCCCTATTTATTACACACCAAATAAACACCTCTTGCAAAAACCGCCACGCGGCCTCTCGTCTCACCAGCACGGCAGCCAGCTCCTGGGCTGCCCGGGGGGCACCCTCCTGCGAGCCCGGCTCCAAACGCGGCTCCGCAGACCCCGCGCCCGCTCTTCTCTCGCCCACCTCCCCGCGCAGGCGCTGCCCTCAACCTCCCGGGAAAACCTCTGCCGCCCTTTAGACAGCGCCAGCGGAACCACCGCTTCGGCCCTGCTCTCCTCAGCATCTCCCACCTTCCGCCATCTCCATCCCACCCACCGTCAATTCCACCGTCCCTGCTGCTGTCGTGCGGGGACACCGCTCGGCAGCCAACCACCCCAATGCCGCTCGCCCACCCTCGCCCCCCACCTGCCAACGGGGGAGGGAACCGCAGGGGCAAAGGGACGCTCGCACATCGACACAGAAGCCGGTTCACAACGGTCATAAAACGAAAACAACGGCAGCAACAGAAAATAGAAACGGGCAACGCGCAGCGCAATCGCCCACCGCCCGCTGACCAATCCCCAGCCCGTTCCCGGACAGCCACCCCCAAACACCAAGGTCCCGCAATCGCAATCCCGGGAGCGAGAGAGAGAGCCCCCCCCTTCCCCACCACCCCTCCTTTCCACACTGAGCGTGACGTTACGTGACGTGGAGTATTTCACTGGCCGGTTTGTGGCCGGGGCTCTGGCCGTGCTCCCTCCCTGCTTCTTGTGCACTCGCGCACGGGCAGGACACCGCGACTCGGAGACTCCCTCAAATCTCAGCAGCAGCTGAAAACAGCAGCGTGCTAGCAGCACTCTTCCCACGCCAAACCCCGTGCTCAATCCAAAGCACGGCAATCTTCTGGTTGCCAAAAGGAACGTGAACTCTATTCCAGCCCAAGCCAGGACAGCTGGGCTCCGCGGTGCGAGGAGGACACGGGCCTCCCGCAGCTGCTCCCCAGCAGGGCCGCAAGCGGGATCAGAGCGTTGCAACGCCTCCGCCAGAGGCACGGGCCGAGAGACTCGCGCTTCTTCGGCCCGGAGAAGAGAAGGCTCCGCAGAGACCTTCCTGCCGCCTGCCCAGGCTCCAAGGGGGCTTGCAAGGAAGGCGGGCGCACGCTTTGCCGCAGGGCCTGTCCCCACCGCACAAGGCCTGATGGCTTCCCACCAACAGAGGCCAGGCTCACGCCGGGCACCGGGAAGACATCGCTTCCCACCAGCGTGCTCCAACGCTGCCGCACCTTGCCCAGAGAGCTGGCACACGCCCCAGCCCCGCAGACACGTCCAGCCTCAGCTGGGACGGGGCCCTCAGAGACCCCAGCTGCTCCACGAGGGGGCCCTGCTCCTGCCGGGGGGGGCTGCACCACCACAGCACCTTCCAAGCTCCCTCCCAGCCCAAACCACCCCAGCAGCCTACGAAGGACACGCTCGGCACACATCGCTGCCGCCACCCGCACTTCGGCTCCTCCGCCCGCCTCAGGCATTTCGCACGACCACCCTCTCGCCGCGCTGCTCCAAGACACCTCGCAGCACCAACTCTTCTAGTGCAACACGCACAAGCTCTGGCCCTGCCCCTCCCGCCTCAGCCCACCGCCGGCACTGACGGCCCCTGGCTACGCCAAATCCCCACGCACGGGCCCGCACCCCAAGCACAGCACCTCCGGCACTTACCTTACTAAGACTGCCTGACTCCTAGAATATTCTTTTCATTTTAGGTTAGAACACCATTTTGGGTTTAAAACGGAGTCACAGCACCTAGGAGAACGTAAAGCACACCAAGGCCCTTACGAAGAGCTAGCTAGTATGGCGTGTGCCTTCAACACTCTACGAACCTTTAGGGACTCGGAATTAAAACAACGGGCACTGCTTACGGCTCTCGAGTCAAAACGAGCAGTACCAGAACATACTGGATTTCGTTTGGAAGATCAGCCAAAGAAGAAAGGAGCATCGGCCAAAGACAAAATTAGCATGCAGAGGGATGGAGCTCAATCAGCGCCCACCGTGAGGAAGGAAGAGCATCGACGACCACCAGAGGACCCCCGTCCAACATAACCATGCAGGCGATACAGACATTTCAATATGATAATGATTTCCAGGAAACACCATGAATATGCTCATCATTACCCTCCCCTCATTCTATCCACATCAATCCGTACAGACAACCAGTGATTTCTGTAGAACAGGAACACAGGTAAGGTGAGGTAACTGAGAGCCAATCGTTATCATGACTGAGGGCAAACGAAACTTTACGAGGTTTGTTCATCTTATGGAACCATGACTCTGCTGAAAAAGAGCAGCAATATGTTGCGCTCTGTACCTGCCGGTGAACACGACTTTGGTGGAGCTATCCCCCGTGTTCCCCAGCGCTGGGATAAAGAAGTGCCGGCTTATCTGCTTTGTGTAGATAAGGTCTATTCGCCATTGGGACCGCTAACACACCCACCAACACAACGGGGCCCGACGAGAGCACGGCTCCCAGCCCGACACCGCCCTCCCACCACCACACGCCCTTCCCCGGCTCCCAAAGCCCGCAGGAACCTCGGCGACGCCTCACTCCCGCCAGCACTGCTGGAAGGCACCCGAAAACATCGGTGTCTTGGGTTTGAGCGAGTCCTGGGGGTTTCTGGTAAGAGGGGAGGGGGATATAGGGCAGGGGGCTATAGGGGAGGCCCCTGGGAGAAGCTTCTCGAAGCTCCCCCGCCTCCAAGGCAGCTCCACCTCTGCACCAAAACTGAGCCAGTCAGCTGCGCCTCTGCGGTAACGTATTGAAGAAGGGATGTGGTGAAGGGGGAGTCGGACTCGCGAGGAGGAGTTGCGGCAGCTGCGTGAACACCAAGGTCAGCGGAGGAACGCAGCAAGAAAGGAGGGGGCAGATGGCCGGAGCAGAGACCCCCCTGCATCCCGTGGTCCGACGGCAGGGCGGTCCCCCCTGCCACCCAGGAAGATCTACGGTGGAGCAGGCACTGATGGATGGCCTGTGTTTGTTGCCTGGGTGATCAAGGTGCTGTGCCTGAAGGAGCCTGGGGTCTTGTGGGAAAAGGGAGACCCGCTGTTGTAGTTCAGCGCTGGGAGGACTCCAGCGTGCGGGAGTGTCCCACGCCGGAACAGCTCGGGAAGGGCCGTAGCCCGTGGGAGGGACTCCAGTTGGAGAAAGTTGGTGACCAACACCGGAGCCATGTAGGGAAATGTTGCGGCCTCTCGGAGGGACTCACGTCAAAGCATGTTTGTGGAGGACTGTCTCATGTGAGAGGGGGACCACGACGGAGCAGGGGGAACGAGTTCCCGAAGTTCCTCCCACCGAAGACGGACAAAGTGGCAGCGCTGACTGCACCCCCCATTCCCTGCCCCTCTGCTGTTGGGGGACGACGGAGACATATCGGGAGCAGAGCTGAGCCCAGGAAGAAGGGAGGCTTGGGGGGAAGGCGTTCTCAAGGTGTGGCAGTGCTTCTCACTGCCCTACTCTGTTAACGGTTGTTAGTGTCTCTAATAAATGGATGGGTTTTTTCCCTTCCCCTAACGAGTCTGTCTTTTGCTCGTGACCACAGTGGGTGATCTAGCCCCTCCCGGTCCTATCTCCAACCCCAAGCCTGGCTCATCTGTCCCTTCTCATTGCCAGAATGAAGGGCAGAGAGTGGCTGAGGAGTGTTAGGCTGCCGATGAGGCTCAAACTACGACGCTCAGACATGGCAACCTCCCGTTCCTCCTCCTCCTGCCTAGGGGGCTCTACTACCCCCCCCGTCTCACGGCCAACCCATCCTTCCTTGCTTCTCCACCCCACTCAGCAGGCAAGGAGGCAGACAAAACACAAGGAGGCCCCGGCTCCGGGGCCACGCGCACGGCACCGCAGCTGGGGACCCCGCGCCCCAGCAGCACCACCAGCAGCCAAACTTCTTCTGCTCCCTTCCTCCCCATTCCCTCCCTCCCGCCTGTCCTCCCCGCTCCCATCCGCTTCCAACACAGGAGCCGGGGCAGCTCCAGCCACCAGCACACCCAGGACTCACGTGCCCACCCCCACAGCCACAGCCACCCCCAGGCCCTCGCTGCTGCACCGGGGGCTCCCCACGCTCGCCCCACTGACATCACTTCGCCACCCTGCCCAACGCCAAAAGGAAAGACCAGCTACGACGACAACCCAGGCCAGCCACAAGCCAAAGGAAAACACACCCCAGCCAACGCCAGGGCAGCGCAGCCCCGAAACACACGCGGGCAGGAAGGGAAACTTCAGCTGCACCAGCCAGCCACCACAGCTCGCCCTGCCTGCCGCCCACAGGGAAACCCTCACACACCTCCCGCCGAGGGCTCTGTCCCGCCGCTTTCGCATCTCCCGCTCCAACAACGCACTTCCCCAAGAGCACCGCAGCCAACAGCCAAAACCGAAAACCACAGCCGGAAACTCGCTGCCACCACAAAGCCCGGAAGGCAAAGCCGCCCGCGGCACCACATAAAGCCGCCCGGCCGGCAGCACCCCAAGCACAGCGCCCACCCGCACCGCCACCACGCCGCACCCGCCTCCTGCCCAGCACCCCCCACGCGGCACCCACAGCCCCACCATGCCTGCGCCCGCAGCCCCACAGCCCCGCCTGCGCCCCGCCGCCCCGGCGCTCCTGCTCCTCCTGCCGCCTCTCGCCACCGCCCTCGCCTGCCACCACCTGCGGCCCCGCCACGCCACCTTCCCCTGGGACAGCCTCCAGCTCCTCCAGGCCGTGGCTCCCAGCCCGCCACAGCCCTGCCACCACCCGCACCCGCCCGCCTTCCCCGACACCCTCCTCCACACCCACCGCCCACAGCAAGCCGCCCACACCGCCCTACGCATCCTCCAGCACCTCTTCCACACCCTCAGCAGCCCCAGCACCCCCCAACACTGGGACCACGACGCACGCCACCGCCTCCTCAACAACCTCCAGCACCACATCCACCTCCTGGAGCAATGCGTGACAGCCAACAGGATGGACTTCCAAAGGCAAGGGCCCCGCAACCTGCCGCTCACCATCAACAAACACTTCAGCGACATCCAACACTTCCTCCGCACCCACAACCACAGCGCCTGCGCCTGGGACCGCGTCCGCCTCCAGGCTCGCGCCTGGTTCCTACAGGTGGGCACACTGATCCGGCAAATGACGAGCCAAGACGCTCCTGCCCCCCACCCAGCCCACCTGCACCAGAGGTCCAGCCCCACCCAGCGCTGGCAGCCGCGTATCGAGCAGAGGCGGCAGCAGCCCGGGCTGGGATTGCTCAGCACTGCTCACACCTCTGCCAGCCAGCAGCCCGCACCGACGGGGAAACGGGCATGACCGCGGCAAGGGCCCGCACCCCTGCATCAGGGCCACAGCCTCGCTGCAAAGGGAGGACGAGGAAACTGCGCTGCTGCATGCTTACCGACAGCTGCGAGGCTCTGGGGAGAGGGCTGGTATTTCTTACCCACCGTGTGAGCTAGCCCGTCCAGCCTGTGACCTCCCCCGCTGGAGGGGAAGGCCCCCATGGACACTGCGGGACTCTTACGCCAATGACCACTGATCACAAAACTCTATCTATTTGTTTGCTTGTGCGTTAATTTATTTATTTATTTAGCCAGCCATTAATTTAAAAATTTGCATCTTTATTTATTCATTCACTCGTTGGAAATAAAGACTTTTAAAAAAAGCAAAAACGAAGGAAAAAGAAAAGAGGTGTTCATCACGCGTGTACCTGACAGGCAAACCCAGGCTCTGTCTCTGCAGGCAGGCAGGGGTGAGCCTCCCTCCTGCAGCCCGTTCCACCAGTGCCCCACGTCCCAGTCGAAGGCTCCGGACAGCGGGTCCCTCTGGGCACCCACAATGGTCCTTCAAGCCCACGGGCATCTCCTGCTGATGCCAGACCTCCAGGGCACACGTGCCCAGAGGACACGATGCCTGCCCCGCGCACTTCTCTCCCACCACCCACTCTCCCCCTTCCCAACCCCCTCCCACTGACAAGACATCAAAGCCACCTCCAAACCACCACCTCCTCACAAACCAGCACTCAGCAATGCCGCAGCACCGCCTGGGACCACGCAGGGTGGCGTAAACAAGGTGCATGCAACTCAAAGGGGCAAGGAGCGGACGCACCAAGGCATGCAGAGATTTGGACAGGCAACACCAGTCCAGGGCTACCCACCCCACCCAAGAAACACCAGAAAGCCTCTGAAAACACAGCACATGCCCAAGACTGCTCCTTGCTCGCCTACAGCCACCACAACTGGCCCAGGATGCTCCTGCCTGTGCTCACACACCAGTGGCCATGGGGACCTCCCTTGCTACACAGAGCTCATTCACTCAGCCCTTTTTCACCCCAACACATCCTTAGCAAATGAAAAGATACATCCCCCAAACACCACCATCCAACACGCTCCCAACCAACCAGCACAGACCACACCAGCACAGCCCTCTCCTTACAGGAAACTGCCCTCACACCACCAGCATCAGCTACTGCTTTCCCCTCCAACCACCACCCCAAAAATACCCGCCCCGGGTCCTCTGTGCTCCCCAGCTAAGTCTGAGCAGGACAACATAAAAGTTCAGCAGATCCGACCTGCTCCTGCATGGGACAAAGAGCTTGTTCTCCATGCTCAGCCACACCCCCTCCACCACCACCTCACTGCAAGGACACTGCTCCGTGCAAACACAAACGGGCACTACGCGTGCCCTGGAGAGCGAGGAAACAAGGGGGACCCAACATAGGCAGGTCCATAACAGGAACCCTCCAAACGCAACTTCCACCTTCCACTGCAGTCCTCCTGTCCTGGGTTCAGTGAGTGCTGGAGTTTTTTGGTGGCAGGGGAGGGGGCTATCGGGGCGTCCCCCTGTGAGAAGCTTCTCGAAGCTCCCCCAGCTCCACGTCAGCTCCACTTCTGTTTGGGAAATTAAGCCAATTGGCTGCGCCTCTGCGATAACGTATTTAAGAAGGGACGTGGTGACGGGCAGTGGGACTTGTGAGGAGGAGTTGCTGCAGCTGCGTGAACACCAAGGTCAGTGGAGGAACGGAGGAAGGAAGGAGGGGGGAGGTGTGCCGGAGCAGAGACCCCCCTGTATCCTGTGGGGTGATGGCAGGGCAGCCCCCCCTGCCACCCAGGAAGAACTACGGTGGAGCAGACACTGATTTATGGCTTGTTGCTCCTGCTCGCATGATCAACGTTCAGTGCCCAAAGAAGGCCGGGGTCTCATGGGAAAAGGCAGCCCCGCTGCTGTAATTCAGTGCTGGGAGGATTGCAGCATGCGGGGGTGTCCCACGCCAGAGCAGCTCGGGAAGGGCTGCAGCCGTGGGAGGGAATCCAGTCGGAGGAAGTTAGTGACCCATGACGGAGCAGTGTGGGGAACGCTGCGGCCCGTGGGAGGAATTCAAGTCGGAGAAAGTTTGTGGAGGACTGTCTCCTGTGAGAGGGGGACCATGACGGATCAGGGGGAACAAGTTTTGGACACTCCCATCACTGAAGATGAAGGAAGTGGCAGTACTGACTGCACCCCCCATTCCCTGCCCCTGCGCCACTGGGGGAGGAGGTAGAGATATCGGGAGCAGAGCTGAGCCCGGGAAGAACGGAGGGGTGGGGGGAAGGTGTTTTCAAGCTGTGGCAATGCTTCTCACTGCCTTACTCTGTTATGTGTTGTTACTGTCTGTAATAAATGTATGGGGTTTTTTTCTTCCCCTAACGAGTCTGCCTTTTGCTCGTGATCATAAAAAAGGGATATTCCCCCGTCCCAGTCCTATCTTGAACCCCAAGCCTGGCTCTCTGTCCCTTCTCATTGCTGGAGGGGAAGGGAGACAGAGCTGCTGCGTTGTGGATGGCTGCCAATCAGGCCTAAACCACGACACCTCCTCACGTTCCTTCCAAACAGAAATACCCTGTGACACCAGGCAGGGGAGCCTCATTTGCTCTCTGTCTTCTCTGAGGTGGCTGAAGAGGCAAACCCACCTCAGGCAGAAAACCGGAGGAGGACAGGGAACGACACAAGCCGCAACACAGGCAATTCACACCAGGAAGACTAAACACACTATGACTGACTCTACCAGGAAGGCGACAGATACAACACCACAAGAGGCAGCGGGGAGGTTGCGAGATGTCCGTTCCGGAAGGTATATCCAAAGGCATCACTGGACAAGGCTCTCAGCAGCCTCCTGACACCACGGACCCTCAGTACCAGCTAGCACTTGGGACGTCCAGAGCAAAACTCGTCTTGGGAAAAGAACTTTAGAAATGGAAAGAACTGTTGTACAAAGAGCGAAGACTAAAAAAGAAAAAAAAAGAGAGGAACTGAAAAGTTCCAGTAGTATGGGAGCGTAACGGAAGACATAAGCATTTTATCAGGCAAACACTGGACATTTGAAAAAGAGAACTGATTCGAGAGGGTATTTTCTTCTCCGTGGCACAATGAGAGTGTAGTCACAACAAACTGCTCGACTAGCAAAAATGCCAAATACATTCAGATCTGAAAAGAAGTTTTGGCTGCACCTCCTTCATTGTTAAACAAACATCAGCTTAGAAAAGACTTCTTAACCCCCATCACAATGAGGATCAAACCGAAGAAAAGGTAGCAAAGAGACTGTAGCATCCTCATAAGGAAAAATTCAACGTTCAAATACTGACAACCACAGAAACCTCCTCAAGGGCCACCTGCACTTAGAAAGCTTCGGAGATTCCAAAGAATACATCATTTAACAAATGTCCAAAAATCTAAACAGAAAGGATTTATTCATAAAAAGCAAAGCGAAAAACGTACCCAACGTAAAAAACGCAAACCCAAGGCTGGAGAATTAGATAAGGAAAAGAGATTTCGTCAGAAAGGGAAATTCAGCGAAACAGTCCTAACCGCTAGCCAAGCAGAGAAAGGAAAAACCACACCAAAACCACACAGCAACAACGTAACTGTGCCACCCGTCGTGTGCCAGAGATTCCGCATCCCCTAAAGAAGCAGTGCAAACGATGAACCCCCAAACTAAAATCCCCCCAGAACAGCCACAGCAAAACATCGCCAACACACTCGCCACACAGGGGCACCCCACCAACGCACTTCCCCAAGACCACCGCAGCCAACAGCCAAAACCGAAAACCACAGCCGGAAACTCGCTGCCACCACAAAGCCCGGAAGGCAAAGCCGCCCGCGGCACCACATAAAGATAATGATTTCCAGGAAACACCATGAATATGCTCATCATTACCCTCCCCTCATTCTATCCACATCAATCCGTAAAGACCACCAATGATTTCTGTAGAACAGGAACACAGGTAAGGTGAGGTATTAGAGCCAATCCTTATCATTCCTGAAGGCAAACGAAACGTTACGAGGTTTGTTCATCTTATGGAACCATGACTCTGCTGAAAAAGAGCAGCAATACGTTGCGCTCTGTACCTGTTGGTGAACACGCCTTTGGTGGAGCTATCCCCCGTGCTCCCCAGCGCTGGGATAAAGAAGTGCCGGCTTATCTGCTTTGTGTAGATAAGGTCTATTCGCCATTGGGACCGCTAACACACCCACCAACACAACGGGGCCCGACGAGAGCACGGCTCCCAGCCCGACACCGCCCTCCCACCACCACACGCCCTTCCCCGGCTCCCAAAGCCCGCAGGAACCTCGGCGACGCCTCACTCCCGCCAGCGCTGCTGGAAGGCACCCGAAAACATCAGTGTCTTGGGTTTGAGCGAGTCCTGGGGATTTCTGGTAACAGGGGAGGGGGATATAGGGCAGGGGGCTATAGGGGAGGCCCCTGGGAGAAGCTTCTCGAAGCTCCCCCGCCTCCAAGGCAGCTCCACCTCGGCACCAAAACTGAGCCAGTCAGCTGCGCCTCTGCGGTAACGTATTGAAGAAGGGATGTGGTGAAGGGGGAGTCGGACTCGCGAGGAGGAGTTGCGGCAGCTGCGTGAACACCAAGGTCAGCGGAGGAACGCAGGAAGAAAGGAGGGGGCAGGTGTGCCGGAGCAGAGACCCCCCTGCATCCCGTGGTCCGACGGCAGGGCGGTCCCCCCTGCCACCCAGGAAGATCTACGGTGGAGCAGGCACTGATGGATGGCCTGTGTTTGTTGCCTGGGTGATCAAGGTGCTGTGCCTGAAGGAGCCTGGGGTCTTGTGGGAAAAGGGAGACCCGCTGTTGTAGTTCAGCGCTGGGAGGACTCCAGCGTGCGGGAGTGTCCCACGCTGGAACAGCTCGGGAAGGGCCGTAGCCCGTGGGAGGGACTCCAGTTGGAGAAAGTTGGTGACCAACGCCGGAGCCATGTAGGGAAATGTTGCGGACTCTGGGAGGGACTCATGTCAAAGCATGTTTGTGGAGGACTGTCTCCTGTGAGAGGGGGACCACGACGGAGCAGGGGGAACGAGTTCCCGAAGTTCCTCCCACCGAAGACGGACAAAGTGGCAGCGCTGACTGCACCCCCCATTCCCTGCCCCTCTGCTGTTGGGGGACGACGGAGACATATCGGGAGCAGAGCTGAGCCCAGGAAGAAGGGAGGCTTGGGGGGAAGGCGTTCTCAAGATGTGGCAGTGCTTCTCACTGCCCTACTCTGTTAACGGTTGTTAGTGTCTCTAATAAATGGATGGGTTTTTTCCCTTCCCCTAACGAGTCTGTCTTTTGCTCGTGACCACAGTGGGTGATCTAGCCCCTCCTCGTCCTATCTCCAACCCCAAGCCTGGCTCATCTGTCCCTTCTCATTGCCAGAATGAAGGGCAGAGAGTGGCTGAGGAGTGTTAGGCTGCCGATGAGGCTCCAACCACGACGCTCAGACATGGCAACCTCCCGTTCCTCCTCCTCCTGCCTCCGGGGCTCTACAACCCCCTCGACTGGCTCAGCTCCACGTCTGCAGGACTCTTGGGCACCACTCCCCCAGGGGCGAGGGGGCTCACGCCAGCCCAAACGCAAAGCCCTTCACTCACGGCCAACCTCTCCTTCCTTACTTCTCCAGCCGTGTCAGCAGTCAAGGAGGCAGACAAAACACAAGGAGGCCCCGGCTCCGGGGCCACGCGCACGGCACCGCAGCTGGGGACCCCGCGCCCCAGCAGCACCACCAGCAGCCAAACTTCTTCTGCTCCCTTCCTCCCCATTCCCTCCCTCCTGCCTGTCCTCCCCGCTCCCATCCGCTTCCAACACAGGAGCCGGGGCAGCTCCAGCCACCAGCACACCCAGGACTCACGTGCCCACCCCCACAGCCACAGCCACCCCCAGGCCCTCGCTGCTGCACCGGGGGCTCCCCACGCTCGCCCCACTGACATCACTTCGCCACCCTGCCCAACGCCAAAAGGAAAGACCAGCTACGACGACAACCCAGGCCAGCCACAAGCCAAAGGAAAACACACCCCAGCCAACGCCAGGGCAGCGCAGCCCCGAAACACACGCGGGCAGGAAGGGAAACTTCAGCTGCACCAGCCAGCCACCACAGCTCGCCCTGCCTGCCGCCCACAGGGAAACCCTCACACACCTCCCGCCGAGGGCTCTGTCCCGCCGCTTTCGCATCTCCCGCTCCAACAACGCACTTCCCCAAGAGCACCGCAGCCAACAGCCAAAACCGAAAACCACAGCCGGAAACTCGCTGCCACCACAAAGCCCGGAAGGCAAAGCCGCCCGCGGCACCACATAAAGCCGCCCGGCCGGCAGCACCCCAAGCACAGCGCCCACCCGCACCGCCACCACGCCGCACCCGCCTCCTGCCCAGCACCCCCCACGCGGCACCCACAGCCCCACCATGCCTGCGCCCGCAGCCCCACAGCCCCGCCTGCGCCCCGCCGCCCCGGCGCTCCTGCTCCTCCTGCCGCCTCTCGCCACCGCCCTCGCCTGCCACCACCTGCGGCCCCGCCACGCCACCTTCCCCTGGGACAGCCTCCAGCTCCTCCAGGCCGTGGCTCCCAGCCCGCCACAGCCCTGCCACCACCCGCACCCGCCCGCCTTCCCCGACACCCTCCTCCACACCCACCGCCCACAGCAAGCCGCCCACACCGCCCTACGCATCCTCCAGCACCTCTTCCACACCCTCAGCAGCCCCAGCACCCCCCAACACTGGGACCACGACGCACGCCACCGCCTCCTCAACAACCTCCAGCACCACATCCACCGCCTGGAGCAATGCCTCGCAGGCAGCGCCACGCTCGACCAAGCCCAAGGGCCCCGCGACCTGCCGCTCACCATCAGCAAACACTTCAGCGACATCCAACACTTCCTCCGCACCCACAACCACAGCGCCTGCGCCTGGGACCGCGTCCGCCTCCAGGCTCGCGCCTGGTTCCTACAGGTGGGCACACTGATCCGGCAAATGACGAGCCAAGACGCTCCTGCCCCCCACCCAGCCCACCTGCACCAGAGGTCCAGCCCCACCCAGCGCTGGCAGCCGCGTATCGAGCAGAGGCGGCAGCAGCCCGGGCTGGGATTGCTCAGCACTGCTCACACCTCTGCCAGCCAGCAGCCCGCACCGACGGGGAAACGGGCATGACCGCGGCAAGGGCCCGCACCCCTGCATCAGGGCCACAGCCTCGCTGCAAAGGGAGGACGAGGAAACTGCGCTGCTGCATGCTTACCGACAGCTGCGAGGCTCTGGGGAGAGGGCTGGTATTTCTTACCCACCGTGTGAGCTAGCCCGTCCAGCCTGTGACCTCCCCCGCTGGAGGGGAAGGCCCCCATGGACACTGCGGGACTCTTACGCCAATGACCACTGATCACAAAACTCTATTTAGTTGCTTGCTTCTGCGTTAATTTATTTATTTATTTAGCCAGCCATTAATTTATAAATTTGCATCTTTATTTATTCACTCACTCGTTGCAAATAAAGACTTTTCGCAAAAGCAAAAACGAAGGAAAAAGAAAAGAGGTGTTCGTCACGCGTGTACCTGACAGGCAAACCCAGGGTCCCTGCAGGCAGGCAGGGGTGAGCCTCCCTCCTGCAGCCCGTTCCACCAGTGCCCCACGTCCCGGTCGAAGGCTCCGGACAGCGGGTCCCTCTGGGCACCCACAATGGTCCTTCAAGCCCACGGGCATCTCCTGCTGATGCCAGACCTCCAGGGCACACGTGCCCAGAGGACACGATGCCTGCCCCGCGCACTTCTCTCCCACCACCCACTCTCCCCCTTCCCAACCCCCTCCCACTGACAAGACATCAAAGCCACCTCCAAACCACCACCTCCTCACAAACCAGCACTCAGCAATGCCGCAGCACCGCCTGGGACCACGCAGGGTGGCGTAAACAAGGTGCATGCAACTCAAAGGGGCAAGGAGCGGACGCACCAAGGCATGCAGAGATTTGGACAGGCAACACCAGTCCAGGGCTACCCACCCCACCCAAGAAACACCAGAAAGCCTCTGAAAACACAGCACATGCCCAAGACTGCTCCTTGCTCGCCTACAGCCACCACAACTGGCCCAGGATGCTCCTGCCTGTGCTCACACACCAGTGGCCATGGGGACCTGCCTCGCTACACAGAGCTCATTCACTCAGCCCTTTTTCACCCCAACACATCCTTAGCAAATGAAAAGATACATCCCCCAAACACCACCATCCAACACGCTCCCAACCAACCAGCACAGACCAGACCAGCACAGCCCTCTCCTTACAGGAAACTGCCCTCACACCACCAGCATCAGCTACTGCTTTCCCCTCCAACCACCACCCCAAAAATACCCGCCCCGGGTCCTCTGTGCTCCCCAGCTAAGTCTGAGCAGGACAACATAAAAGTTCAGCAGATCCGACCTGCTCCTGCATGGGACAAAGAGCTTGTTCTCCTTGCTCAGCCACACCCCCTCCACCACCACCTCACTGCAAGGACACTGCTCCGTGCAAACACAAACGGGCACTACGCGTGCCCTGGAGAGCGAGGAAACAAGGGGGACCCAACATAGGCAGGTCCATAACAGGAACCCTCCAAACGCAACTTCCACCTTCCACTGCAGTCCTCCTGTCCTGGGTTCAGTGAGTGCTGGAGATTTTTGGTGGCAGGGGAGGGGGCTATCGGGGCGTCCCCCTGTGAGAAGCTTCTCGAAGCTCCCCCAGCTCCACGTCAGCTCCACTTCTGTTTGGGAAATTGAGCCAATCGGCTGCGCCTCTGCGATAACGTATTTAAGAAGGGACGTTATGACGGGCAGTCGGACTTGTGAGGAGGAGTTGCTGCAGCTGCATGAACACCAAGGTCAGTGGAGGAACGGAGGAAGAAAGGAGGGGGGAGGTGTGCCGGAGCAGAGACCCCCCTGTACCCTGTGGTGAGACGGCAGGGCGGCCCCCCCCACCACCCATGAAGATCTACGGTGGAGCAGACACTGATTCATGGCCTGTTGCTCCTGCTCGGAAGATGAAGGTGCTGTGCCCGAAGAAGGCCGGGGTCTCATGGGAAAAGGCAGCCCCGCTGCTGTAATTCAGCGCTGGGAGGATTGCAGCATGCGGGGGAGTCCCACACCTGAGCAGCTCGGGAAGGGCTGCAGCCGTGGGAGGGAATCCAGTCGGAGGAAGTTAGTGACCCATGACGGAGCAGTGTGGGGAACGCTGCAGCCCATGGGAGGAATTCAAGTCGGAGAAAGTTTGTGGAGGACTGTCTCCTGTGAGAGGGGGACCACGACAGAGCAGGGGGAACAAGTTCCGGACACTCCCCTCACCGAAGATGAAGGAAGTGGCAGCGCTGACTGCACCCCCCATTCCCTGCCCCTGCGCCACTGGGGGAGGAGGTAGAGATATCGGGAGCAGAGGTGAGCCCGGGAAGAAGGGAGGGGTGGGGGGAAGGTGTTCTCAAGATGTGGCAATGCTTCTCACTGTCCTACTCTGTTATGTGTTGTTACTGTCTGTAATAAATGTATGGGTTTTTTTTCTTCCCCTAACGAGTCTGCCTTTTGCTCGTGATCATAAAAAAGGGATATTCCCCCGTCCCAGTCCTATCTTGAACCCCAAGTCTGGCTCTCTGTCCCTTCTCATTGCCGGAGGGGAAGGGAGACAGAGCTGCTGCGTTGTGGTTGGCTGCCAATCAGGCCTAAACCACGACACCTCCTCACGTTCCTTCCAAACAGAAATACCCTGTGACACCAGGCAGGGGAGCCTCATTTGCTCTCTGTCTTCTCTGAGGTGGCTGAAGAGGCAAACCCACCTCAGGCAGAAAACCGGAGGAGGACAGGGAACGACACAAGCCTCAACACAGGCAATTCACACCAGGAAGACTAAACACACTATGACTGACTCTACCAGGAAGGCGACAGATACAACACCACAAGAGGCAGCAGGGAGGTGGCGAGATGTCCGTTCCTGAAGGTACATCCAAAGGCATCACTGGACAAGGCTCTCAGCAACCTCCTGACACCACGGACCCTCAGTACCAGCTAGCACTTGAGACGTCCAGAGCAAAACTCGTCTTGGGAAAAGAACTTTAGAAATGGAAAGAACTGTTGTACAAAGAGCGAAGACTAAAAAAGAAAAAAAAAGAGAGGAACTGAAAAGTTCCAGTAGTATGGGAGCGTAACGGAAGACATAAGCATTTTACCAGGCAAACACTGGACATTTGAAAAAGAGAACTGATTCGAGAGGGTATTTTCTTCTCCGTGGCACAATGAGAGTGTAGTCACAACAAACTGCTCAACTGGCAAAAATGCCAAATACATTCAGATCTGAAAAGAAGTTTTGGCTGCACCTCCTTCATTGTTAAATAAGCATCAGCTTAGAAAAGACTTCTTAACCCCCATCACAATGAGGATCAAACCGAAGAAAAGGTAGCAAAGAGATTGTAGCATCCTCATGAGGAAAAATTCAACGTTCAAGTACTGACAACCACAGACACCTCCTCAAGGGCCACCTGCACTTAGAAAGCTTCGGAGATTCCAAAGAATACATCATTTAACAAATGTCCAAAAATCTAAACAGAAAGGATTTATTCATAAAAAGCAAAGCGAAAAACGTGCCCAACGTAAAAAACGCAAACCCAAGGCTGGAGAATTAGATAAGGAAAAGAGATTTCGTCACAAAGGGAAATTCAGCGAAACAGTCCTAACCGCTAGCCAAGCAGAGAAAGGAAAAACCACACCAAAACCACACAGCAACAACGTAACTGTGCCACCCGTCGTGTGCCAGAGATTCCGCATCCCCTAAAGAAGCAGTGCAAACGATGAACCCCCAAACTAAAATCCCCCCAGAACAGCCACAGCAAAACATCGCCAACACACACGCCACACAGGGGCACCCCACCAACGCACTTCCCCAACACCACCGCAGCCAACAGCCAAAACCGAAAACCACAGCCGGAAACTCGCTGCCACCACAAAGCCCGGAAGGCAAAGCCGCCCGCGGCACCACATAAAGATAATGATTTCCAGGAAACACCATGAATATGCTCATCATTACCCTCCCCTCATTCTATCCAAATCAATCCGTAAAGACCACCAATGATTTCTGTAGAACAGGAACACAGGTAACGTGAGGTAACTGAGAGCCAATCGTTATCATGACTGAGGGCAAACGACACTTTACGAGGTTTGTTCATCTTATGGAACCATGACTCTGCTGAAAAAGAGCAGCAAGACGTTGCGCTCTGTACCTGCCGGTGAACACGCCTTTGGTGGAGCTATCCCCCGTGCTCCCCAGCGCTGGGATAAAGAAGTGCCGGCTTATCTGCTTTGTGTAGATAAGGTCTATTCGCCATTGGGACCGCTAACACACCCACCAACACAACGGGGCCCGACGAGAGCACGGCTCCCAGCCCGACACCGCCCTCCCACCACCACACGCCCTTCCCCGGCTCCCAAAGCCCGCAGGAACCTCGGCGACGCCTCACTCCCGCCAGCGCTGCTGGAAGGCACCCGAAAACATCAGTGTCTTGGGTTTGAGCGAGTCCTGGGGGTTTCTGGTAACAGGGGAGGGGGATATAGGGCAGGGGGCTATAGGGGAGGCCCCTGGGAGAAGCTTCTCGAAGCTCCCCCGCCTCCAAGGCAGCTCCACCTCTGCACCAAAACTGAGCCAGTCAGCTGCGCCTCTGCGGTAACGTATTGAAGAAGGGATGTGGTGAAGGGGGAGTCGGACTCGCGAGGAGGAGTTGCGGCAGCTGCGTGAACACCAAGGTCAGCGGAGGAACGCAGGAAGAAAGGAGGGGGCAGGTGTGCCGGAGCAGAGACCCCCCTGCATCCCGTGGTCCGACGGCAGGGCGGTCCCCCCTGCCACCCAGGAAGATCTACGGTGGAGCAGGCACTGATGGATGGCCTGTGTTTGTTGCCTGGGTGATCAAGGTGCTGTGCCTGAAGGAGCCTGGGGTCTTGTGGGAAAAGGGAGACCCGCTGTTGTAGTTCAGCGCTGGGAGGACTCCAGCGTGCAGGAGTGTCCCACGCCGGAACAGCTCGGGAAGGGCCATAGCCCGTGGGAGGGACTCCAGTTGGAGAAAGTTGGTGACCCACGCCGGAGCCATGTAGGGAAATGTTGCGGCCTCCGGGAGGGACTCACGTCAAAGCATGTTTGTGGAGGACTGTCTCCTGTGAGAGGGGGACCACGACGGAGCAGGGGGAACGAGTTCCCGAAGCTCCCCCCACCGAAGACGGACAAAGTGGCAGTGCTGACTGCACCCCCCATTCCCTGCCCCTCTGCTGTTGGGGGACGACAGA
This sequence comes from Tyto alba, assembly GCF_018691265.1. Classification (NCBI taxonomy): domain Eukaryota; kingdom Metazoa; phylum Chordata; class Aves; order Strigiformes; family Tytonidae; genus Tyto; species Tyto alba. The sequence goes on along the minus strand of NW_024881287.1, from coordinate 29,246 downwards.
GACATATCGGGAGCAGAGCTGAGCCCAGGAAGAAGGGAGGCTTGGGGAGAAGGCGTTCTCAAGATCTGGCAGTGCTTCTCACTGCCCTACTCTGTTAACGGTTGTTAGTGTCTCTAATAAATGGATGGGTTTTTTCCCTTCCCCTAACGCGTCTGCCTTTTCCTCGTGACCACAGTGCGTGATCTAGCCCCTCCCGGTCCTATCTCCAACCCCAAGCCTGGCTCATCTGTCCCTTCTCATTGCCAGAATGAAGGGCAGAGAGTGGTGGAGGAGTGTTAGGCTGCCGATGAGGCTCAAACCACGACGCTCAGACATGGCAACCTCCTGTTCCTCCTCCTCCTGACTCCGGGGCTCTACAACACCCCCGCCTCACGGCCAACCCCTCCTTCCTTGCTTCTCCAGCCGCCTCAGCAGTCAAGGAGGCAGACAAAACTCAAGGAGGCCCCGGCTCCGGGGCCACGCGCACGGCACCGCAGCTGGGGACCCCGCGCCCCACCAGCACCACCAGCAGCCAAACTTCTTCCGCTCCCTTCCTCCCCATTCCCTCCCTCCCGCCTGTCCTCCCCGCTCCCATCCGCTTCCAACACAGGAGCCGGGGCAGCTCCAGCCACCAGCACACCCAGGACTCACGTGCCCACCCCCACAGCCACCCCCAGGCCCTCGCTGCTGCACCGGGGGCTCCCCACGCTCGCCCCACTGACATCACTTCGCCACCCTGCCCAACGCCAAAAGGAAAGACCAGCTACGACGACAACCCAGGCCAGCCACAAGCCAAAGGAAAACACACCCCAGCCAACGCCAGGGCAGCGCAGCCCCGAAACACACGCGGGCAGGAAGGGAAACTTCAGCTGCACCAGCCAGCCACCACAGCTCGCCCTGCCTGCCGCCCACAGGGAAACCCTCACACACCTCCCGCCGAGGGCTCTGTCCCGCCGCTTTCGCATCTCCCGCTCCAACAACGCACTTCCCCAAGACCACCGCAGCCAACAGCCAAAACCGAAAACCACAGCCGGAAACTCGCTGCCACCACAAAGCCCGGAAGGCAAAGCCGCCCGCGGCACCACATAAAGCCGCCCGGCCGGCAGCACCCCAAGCACAGCGCCCACCCGCACCGCCACCACGCCGCACCCGCCTCCTGCCCAGCACCCCCCACGCGGCACCCACAGCCCCACCATGCCTGCGCCCGCAGCCCCACAGCCCCGCCTGCGCCCCGCCGCCCCGGCGCTCCTGCTCCTCCTGCCGCCTCTCGCCACCGCCCTCGCCTGCCACCACCTGCGGCCCCGCCACGCCACCTTCCCCTGGGACAGCCTCCAGCTCCTCCAGGCCGTGGCTCCCAGCCCGCCACAGCCCTGCCACCACCCGCACCCGCCCGCCTTCCCCGACACCCTCCTCCACACCCACCGCCCACAGCAAGCCGCCCACACCGCCCTACGCATCCTCCAGCACCTCTTCCACACCCTCAGCAGCCCCAGCACCCCCCAACACTGGGACCACGACGCACGCCACCGCCTCCTCAACAACCTCCAGCACCACATCCACCGCCTGGAGCAATGCCTCGCAGGCAGCGCCACGCTCGACCAAGCCCAAGGGCCCCGCGACCTGCCGCTCACCATCAGCAAACACTTCAGCGACATCCAACACTTCCTCCGCACCCACAACCACAGCGCCTGCGCCTGGGACCGCGTCCGCCTCCAGGCTCGCGCCTGGTTCCAGCGCCTCCACAACCTCACCCGCACCATGCCCAATTAGCCCAACCGCCCCCGACAGCCCCCACGCACCCCCAACACCGCTTCGGCACCACCGCCCCAGACCCACCTCTGCCCGCCCGCCTCCCCTCACCCACGGCAAGACCCGCTGCGACAACGGCCCGCAGCCCGCACCCTCCCACGCCGCCTCCTCTGCTCACAACGCTTCTGCTCTTTGGCCCGACAACGGACCCCACCTATTTATTCCCCTATTTATTACACACCAAATAAACACCTCTTGCAAAAACCGCCACGCGGCCTCTCGTCTCACCAGCACGGCAGCCAGCTCCTGGGCTGCCCGGGGGGCACCCTCCTGCGAGCCCGGCTCCAAACGCGGCTCCGCAGACCCCGCGCCCGCTCTTCTCTCGCCCACCTCCCCGCGCAGGCGCTGCCCTCAACCTCCCGGGAAAACCTCTGCCGCCCTTTAGACAGCGCCAGCGGAACCACCGCTTCGGCCCTGCTCTCCTCAGCATCTCCCACCTTCCGCCATCTCCATCCCACCCACCGTCAATTCCACCGTCCCTGCTGCTGTCGTGCGGGGACACCGCTCGGCAGCCAACCACCCCAATGCCGCTCGCCCACCCTCGCCCCCCACCTGCCAACGGGGGAGGGAACCGCAGGGGCAAAGGGACGCTCGCACATCGACACAGAAGCCGGTTCACAACGGTCATAAAACGAAAACAACGGCAGCAACAGAAAATAGAAACGGGCAACGCGCAGCGCAATCGCCCACCGCCCGCTGACCAATCCCCAGCCCGTTCCCGGACAGCCACCCCCAAACACCAAGGTCCCGCAATCGCAATCCCGGGAGCGAGAGAGAGAGCCCCCCCCTTCCCCACCACCCCTCCTTTCCACACTGAGCGTGACGTTCCACGACACGGAGTATTTCACTGGCCGGTTTGTGGCCGGGGCTCTGGCCGTGCTCCCTCCCTGCTTCTTGTGCACTCGCGCACGGGCAGGACACCGCGACTCGGAGACTCCCTCAAATCTCAGCAGCAGCTGAAAACAGCAGCGTGCTAGCAGCACTCTTCCCACGCCAAACCCCGTGCTCAATCCAAAGCACGGCAATCTTCTGGTTGCCAAAAGGAACGTGAACTCTATTCCAGCCCAAGCCAGGACAGCTGGGCTCCGCGGTGCGAGGAGGACACGGGCCTCCCGCAGCTGCTCCCCAGCAGGGCCGCAAGCGGGATCAGAGCGTTGCAACGCCTCCGCCAGAGGCACGGGCCGAGAGACTCGCGCTTCTTCGGCCCGGAGAAGAGAAGGCTCCGCAGAGACCTTCCTGCCGCCTGCCCAGGCTCCAAGGGGGCTTGCAAGGAAGGCGGGCGCACGCTTTGCCGCAGGGCCTGTCCCCACCGCACAAGGCCTGATGGCTTCCCACCAACAGAGGCCAGGCTCACGCCGGGCACCGGCAAGACATCGCTTCCCACCAGCGTGCTCCAACGCTGCCGCACCTTGCCCAGAGAGCTGGCACACGCCCCAGCCCCGCAGACACGTCCAGCCTCAGCTGGGACGGGGCCCTCAGAGACCCCAGCTGCTCCACGAGGGGGCCCTGCTCCTGCCGGGGGGGGCTGCACCACCACAGCACCTTCCAAGCTCCCTCCCAGCCCAAACCACCCCAGCAGCCTACGAAGGACACGCTCGGCACACATCGCTGCCACCACCCGCACTTCGGCTCCTCCGCCCGCCTCAGGCATTTCGCACGACCACCCTCTCGCCGCGCTGCTCCAAGACACCTCGCAGCACCAACTCTTCTAGTGCAACACGCACAAGCTCTGGCCCTGCCCCTCCCGCCTCAGCCCACCGCCGGCACTGACGGCCCCTGGCTACGCCAAATCCCCACGCACGGGCCCGCACCCCAAGCACAGCACCTCCGGCACTTACCTTACTAAGACTGCCTGACTCCTAGAATATTCTTTTCATTTTAGGTTAGAACACCATTTTGGGTTTAAAACGGAGTCACAGCACCTAGGAGAACGTAAAGCACACCAAGGCCCTTACGAAGAGCTAGCTAGTATGGCGTGTGCCTTCAACACTCTACGAACCTTTAGGGACTCGGAATTAAAACAACGGGCACTGCTTACGGGTCTCGAGTCAAAACGAGCAGTACCAGAACATACTGGATTTCGTTTGGAAGACCAGCCAAAGAAGAAAGGAGCATCGGCCAAAGACAAAATTAGCATGCAGAGGGATGGAGCTCAATCAGCGCCCACCGTGAGGAAGGAAGAGCATCGACGACCACCAGAGGACCCCCGTCCAACATAACCACGCAGGCGATACAGACATTTCAATATGATAATGATTTCCAGGAAACACCATGAATATGCTCATCATTACCCTCCCCTCATTCTATCCACATCAATCCGTACAGACAACCAGTGATTTCTGTAGAACAGGAACACAGGTAAGGTGAGGTAACTGAGAGCCAATCGTTATCATGACTGAGGGCAAACGAAACTTTACGAGGTTTGTTCATCTTATGGAACCATGACTCTGCTGAAAAAGAGCAGCAAGACGTTGCGCTCTGTACCTGCCGGTGAACACGACTTTGGTGGAGCTATCCCCCGTGCTCCCCAGCGCTGGGATAAAGAAGTGCCGGCTTATCTGCTTTGTGTAGATAAGGTCTATTCGCCATTGGGACCGCTAACACACCCACCAACACAACGGGGCCCGACGAGAGCACGGCTCCCAGCCCGACACCGCCCTCCCACCACCACACGCCCTTCCCCGGCTCCCAAAGCCCGCAGGAACCTCGGCGACGCCTCACTCCCGCCAGCGCTGCTGGAAGGCACCCGAAAACATCAGTGTCTTGGGTTTGAGCGAGTCCTGGGGGTTTCTGGTAACAGGGGGGGGAGATATAGGGCAGGGGGCTATAGGGGAGGCCCCTGGGAGAAGCTTCTCGAAGCTCCCCCGCCTCCAAGGCAGCTCCACCTCTGCACCAAAACTGAGCCAGTCAGCTGCGCCTCTGCGGTAACGTATTGAAGAAGGGATGTGGTGAAGGGGGAGTCGGACTCGCGAGGAGGAGTTGCGGCAGCTGCGTGAACACCAAGGTCAGTGGAGGAACGGAGGAAGGAAGGAGGGGGGAGGTGTGCCGGAGCAGAGACCCCCCTGTATCCTGTGGTGAGACGGCAGGGTGGCCCCCCCCGCCACCCATGAAGAACTACGGTGGAGCAGACATTGATTTATGGCCTGTTGCTCCTGCTCGGAAGATGAAGGTGCTGTGCCCGAAGAAGGCCGGGGTCTCATGGGAAAAGGCAGCCCTGCTGCTGTAATTCAGTGCTGGGAGGATTGCAGCATGCGGGGGTGTCCCACGCCAGAGCAGCTCGGGAAGGGCTGCAGCCGTGGGAGGGAATCCAGTCGGAGGAAGTTAGTGACCCATGACGGAGCAGTGTGGGGAACGCTGCGGCCCGTGGGAGGAATTCAAGTCGGAGAAAGTTTGTGGAGGACTGTCTCCTGTGAGAGGGGGACCATGACGGATCAGGGGGAACAATTTTGGACACTCCCATCACTGAAGATGAAGGAAGTGGCTGCGCTGACTGTAACCCCCATTCCCTGCCCCTGCGCCACTGGGGGAGGAGGTAGAGATATCGGGAGCAGAGCTGAGCCCGGGAAGAAGGGAGGGGTGGGGGGAAGGTGTTCTCAAGATGTGGCAATGCTTCTCACTGTCTTACTGTTATGTGTTGTAACTGTCTGTAATAAATGTATTGGTTTTTTTTCTTCCCCTAACGAGTCTGCCTTTTGCTCGTGATCATAAAAAAGGGATATTCCCCCGTCCCAGTCCTATCTTGATCCCCAAGCCTGGCTCTCTGTCCCTTCTCATTGCCGAAGGGGAAGGGAGAGAGAGGTGCTGCATTGTGGTTGGCTGCCAATCAGGCCTAAACCACGACAGTTTTTGGCGCCCAACGTGGGGCAGAGAGTTGCGATTTGATAAGGATATTAATTGGGAGAGGTAATGAGCAAAATACAGACTGAACACCGTTAGTGGAATGATCTTTCTAATGTCCGTAGTTGTAATTGTGGGGAAGTTTTTTTTCAGGTGTGGTGAAGGGACTATGGGTGGATGTTCTATGCTGTGTTTCAGTATTCTGTCAGTATATGTTTTATTTGGGTGTGGGGAAGTTCCTTTCAGTCTGGTTTTGCCTACTCTTTGTTCTGATGTTGATGTGTATACTGTTTTCTGAACTGAATGTTGGATCTCTTAATTCTTAAATACGTGATTCGCAGAGGCAAAGGGTTGGAATGTCCTGGGTTGAGTGAGTGGTGGAGTTTTTTGGTGGCAGGGGAGGGGGCTATATGGGCGGCCCCCTGTGAGAAGCTTCTCGAAGCTCCCCCAGCTCCACGTCAGCTCCACTTCTGTTTGGGAAATTGAGCCCATCAGCTGCGCCTCTGCGATAACGTATTTAAGAAGGGACGTTGTGACGGGCAGTCGGACTTGTGAGGAGGAGTTGCTGCAGCTGCATGAACACCAAGGTCAGTGGAGGAACGCAGGAAGAAAGGAGGGGGGAGGTGTGCCGGAGCAGAGACCCTCCTGTATCCTGTGGTGAGACGGCAGGGCGGCCCCCCCCACCACCCATGAAGATCTACGGTGGAGCAGACACTGATTCATGGCCTGTTGCTCCTGCTCGGAAGATGAAGGTGCTGTGCCCGAAGAAGGCCGGGGTCTCATGGGAAAAGGCAGCCCCGCTGCTGTAATTCAGTGCTGGGAGGATTGCAGCATGCGGGGGAGTCCCACACCTGAGCAGCTCGGGAAGGGCTGCAGCCGTGGGAGGGAATCCAGTCGGAGGAAGTTAGTGACCCATGACGGAGCAGTGTGGGGAACGCTGCAGCCCATGGGAGGAATTCAAGTCGGAGAAAGTTTGTGGAGGACTGTCTCCTGTGAGAGGGGGACCACGACAGAGCAGGGGGAACAAGTTCCGGACACTCCCCTCACCGAACATGAAGGAAGTGGCAGCACTGACTGCACCCCCCATTCCCTGCCCCTGCGCCACTGGGGGAGGAGGTAGAGATATCGGGAGCAGAGCTGAGCCCGGGAAGAAGGGAGGGGTGGGGGGAAGGTGTTCCCAAGATGTGGCAATGCTTCTCACTGTCTTATCTGTTATGTGTTGTTACTGTCTGTAATAAATGTATGGGTTTTTTTTCTTCCCCTAACGAGTCTGCCTTTTGCTCATGATCATAAAAAAGGGATATTCCCCCGTCCCAGTCCTATCTTGAACCCCAAGTCTGGCTCTCTGTCCCTTCTCATTGCCGGAGGGGAAGGGAGACAGAGCTGCTGCGTTGTGGTTGGCTGCCAATCAGGCCTAAACCACGACACCTCCTCACGTTCCTTCCAAACAGAAATACCCTGTGACACCAGGCAGGGGAGCCTCATTTGCTCTCTGTCTTCTCTGAGGTGGCTGAAGAGGCAAACCCACCTCAGGCAGAAAACCGGAGGAGGACAGGGAACGACACAAGCCGCAACACAGGCAATTCACACCAGGAAGACTAAACACACTATGACTGACTCTACCAGGAAGGCGACAGATACAACACCACAAGAGGCAGCGGGGAGGTGGCGAGATGTCCGTTCCTGAAGGTATATCCAAAGGCATCACTGGACAAGGCTCTCAGCAACCTCCTGACACCACGGACCCTCAGTACCAGCTAGCACTTGGGACGTCCAGAGCAAAACTCGTCTTGGGAAAAGAACTTTAGAAATGGAAAGAACTGTTGTACAAAGAGCGAAGACTAAAAAAGAAAAAAAAAGAGAGGAACTGAAAAGTTCCAGTAGTATGGGAGCGTAACGGAAGACATAAGCATTTTACCAGGCAAACACTGGACATTTGAAAAAGAGAACTGATTCGAGAGGGTATTTTCTTCTCCGTGGCACAATGAGAGTGTAGTCACAACAAACTGCTCAACTGGCAAAAATGCCAAATACATTCAGATCTGAAAAGAAGTTTTGGCTGCACCTCCTTCATTGTTAAATAAGCATCAGCTTAGAAAAGACTTCTTAACCCCCATCACAATGAGGATCAAACCGAAGAAAAGGTAGCAAAGAGATTGTAGCATCCTCATGAGGAAAAATTCAACGTTCAAGTACTGACAACCACAGACACCTCCTCAAGGGCCACCTGCACTTAGAAAGCTTCGGAGATTCCAAAGAATACATCATTTAACAAATGTCCAAAAATCTAAACAGAAAGGATTTAGTCATAAAAAGCAAAGCGAAAAACGTACCCAACGTAAAAATCACAAACCCAAGGCTGGAGAATTAGATAAGGAAAAGAGCCTTCGTCAGAAAGGGAAATTCAGCGAAACAGTCCTAACTGCTAGCCAAGCAGAGAAAGGAAAAACCACACCAAAACCACACAGCAACAACGTAACTGTGCCACCCGTCGTGTGCCAGAGATTCCGCATCCCCTAAAGAAGCAGTGCAAACGATGAACCCCCAAACTAAAATCCCCCCAGAACAGCCACAGCAAAACATCGCCAACACACTCGCCACACAGGGGCACCCCACCAACGCACTTCCCCAAGACCACCGCAGCCAACAGCCAAAACCGAAAACCACAGCCGGAAACTCGCTGCCACCACAAAGCCCGGAAGGCAAAGCCGCCCGCGGCACCACATAAAGATAATGATTTCCAGGAAACACCATGAATATGCTCATCATTACCCTCCCCTCATTCTATCCAAATCAATCTGTAAAGATGACCAATGATTTCTGTAGAACAGGAACACAGGTAAGGTGAGGTAACTGAGAGCCAATCGTTATCATGACTGAGGGCAAACGAAACGTTACGAGGTTTGTTCATCTTATGGAACCATGACTCTGCTGAAAAAGAGCAGCAATATGTTGCGCTTTGTACCTGTTGGTGAACACGCCTTTGGTGGAGCTATCCCCCGTGTTCCCCAGCGCTGGGATAAAGAAGTGCCGGCTTATCTGCTTTGTGTAGATAAGGTCTATTCGCCATTGGGACCGCTAACACACCCACCAACACAACGGGGCCCGACGAGAGCACGGCTCCCAGCCCGACACCGCCCTCCCACCACCACACGCCCTTCCCCGGCTCCCAAAGCCCGCAGGAACCTCGGCAACGCCTCACTCCCGCCAGCACTGCTGGAAGGCACCCGAAAACATCGGTGTCTTGGGTTTGAGCGAGTCCTGGGGGTTTCTGGTAACGGGGGGGGGGATATAGGGCAGGGGGCTATAGGGGAGGCCCCTGGGAGAAGCTTCTCGAAGCTCCCCCGCCTCCAAGGCAGCTCCACCTCTGCACCAAAACTGAGCCAGTCAGCTGCGCCTCTGCGGTAACGTATTGAAGAAGGGATGTGGTGAAGGGGGAGTCGGACTCGCGAGGAGGAGTTGCGGCAGCTGCGTGAACACCAAGGTCAGCGGAGGAACGCAGCAAGAAAGGAGGGGGGAGGTGGCCGGAGCAGAGACCCCCCTGCATCCCGTGGTCCGACGGCAGGGCGGCCCCCCCTCCCACCCAGGAAGATCTACGGTGGAGCAGGCACTGATGGATGGCCTGTGTTTGTCGCCTGGGTGATCAAGGTGCTGTGCCTGAAGGAGCCTGGGGTCTTGTGGGAAAAGGGAGACCCGCTGTTGTAGTTCAGCGCTGGGAGGACTCCAGCGTGCGGGAGTGTCCCACGCCGGAACAGCTCGGGAAGGGCCGTAGCCCGTGGGAGGGACTCCAGTTGGAGAAAGTTGGTGACCAACGCCGGAGCCATGTAGGGAAATGTTGCGGCTTCTGGGAGGGACTTACGTCAAAGAATGTTTGTGGAGGACTGTCTCCTGTCAGAGTGGGACCACGACGGAGCAGGGGGAATGAGTTCCCGAAGCTCCTCCCACCGAAGACGGACAAAGTGGCAGCGTGCACTGCACCCCACATTCCCTGCCCCTCTGCTGTTGGGGGACGACGGAGACATATCGGGAGCAGAGCTGAGCCCAGGAAGAAGGGAGGCTTGGGGGGAAGGCGTTCTCAAGGTGTGGCAGTGCTTCTCACTGCCCTACTCTGTTAACGGTTGTTAGTGTCTCTAATAAATGGATGGGTTTTTTCCCTTCCCCTAACGAGTCTGTCTTTTGCTCGTGACCACAGTGGGTGATCTAGCCCCTCCCCGTCCTATCTCCAACCCCAAGCCTGGCTCATCTGTCCCTTCTCATTGCCAGAATGAAGGGCAGAGAGTGGCTGAGGAGTGTTAGGCTGCCGATGAGGCTCCAACCACGACGCTCAGACATGGCAACCTCCCGTTCCTCCTTCTCCTGCCTAGGGGGCTCTACTACCCCCCCGTCTCACGGCCAACCCCTCCTTCCTTGCTTCTCCACCCACCTCAGCAGGCAAGGAGCCAGACAAAACACAAGGAGGCCCCGGCTCCAGGGCCACGCGCACGGCACCGCAGCTGGGGACCCCGCGCCCCACCAGCAGCCAAACTTCTTCCGCTCCCTCCCTCTTCCTCCCCATTCCCTCCCTCCCGCCTGTCCTCCCCGCTCCCATCCGCTTCCAACACAGGAGCCGGGGCAGCTCCAGCCACCAGCACACCCAGGACTCACGTGCCCACCCCCACAGCCACCCCCAGGCCCTCGCTGCTGCACCGGGGGCTCCCCACGCTCGCCCCACTGACATCACTTCGCCACCCTGCCCAACGCCAAAAGGAAAGACCAGCTACGACGACAACCCAGGCCAGCCACAAGCCAAAGGAAAACACACCCCAGCCAACGCCAGGGCAGCGCAGCCCCGAAACACACGCGGGCAGGAAGGGAAACTTCAGCTGCACCAGCCAGCCACCACAGCTCGCCCTGCCTGCCGCCCACAGGGAAACCCTCACACACCTCCCGCCGAGGGCTCTGTCCCGCCGCTTTCGCATCTCCCGCTCCAACAACGCACTTCCCCAAGAGCACCGCAGCCAACAGCCAAAACCGAAAACCACAGCCGGAAACTCGCTGCCACCACAAAGCCCGGAAGGCAAAGCCGCCCGCGGCACCACATAAAGCCGCCCGGCCGGCAGCACCCCAAGCACAGCGCCCACCCGCACCGCCACCACGCCGCACCCGCCTCCTGCCCAGCACCCCCCACGCGGCACCCACAGCCCCACCATGCCTGCGCCCGCAGCCCCACAGCCCCGCCTGCGCCCCGCCGCCCCGGCGCTCCTGCTCCTCCTGCCGCCTCTCGCCACCGCCCTCGCCTGCCACCACCTGCGGCCCCGCCACGCCACCTTCCCCTGGGACAGCCTCCAGCTCCTCCAGGCCGTGGCTCCCAGCCCGCCACAGCCCTGCCACCACCCGCACCCGCCCGCCTTCCCCGACACCCTCCTCCACACCCACCGCCCACAGCAAGCCGCCCACACCGCCCTACGCATCCTCCAGCACCTCTTCCACACCCTCAGCAGCCCCAGCACCCCCCAACACTGGGACCACGACGCACGCCACCGCCTCCTCAACAACCTCCAGCACCACATCCACCTCCTGGAGCAATGCGTGACAGCCAACAGGATGGACTTCCAAAGGCAAGGGCCCCGCAACCTGCCGCTCACCATCAGCAAACACTTCAGCGACATCCAACACTTCCTCCGCACCCACAACCACAGCGCCTGCGCCTGGGACCGCGTCCGCCTCCAGGCTCGCGCCTGGTTCCTACAGGTGGGCACACTGATCCGGCAAATGACGAGCCAAGACGCTCCTGCCCCCCACCCAGCCCACCTGCACCAGAGGTCCAGCCCCACCCAGCGCTGGCAGCCGCGTATCGAGCAGAGGCGGCAGCAGCCCGGGCTGGGATTGCTCAGCACTGCTCACACCTCTGCCAGCCAGCAGCCCGCACCGACGGGGAAACGGGCATGACCGCGGCAAGGGCCCGCACCCCTGCATCAGGGCCACAGCCTCGCTGCAAAGGGAGGACGAGGAAACTGCGCTGCTGCATGCTTACCGACAGCTGCGAGGCTCTGGGGAGAGGGCTGGTATTTCTTACCCACCGTGTGATCTAGCCCGTCCAGCCTGTGACCTCCCCCGCTGGAGGGGAAGGCCCCCATGGACACTGCGGGACTCTTACGCCAATGACCACTGATCACAAAACTCTTTTTAGTTGCTTGTTTGTGCGTTAATTTATTTATTTATTTAGCCAGCCATTAATTTATAAATTTGCATCTTTATTTATTCATTCACTCGTTGCAAATAAAGACTTTTCGCAAAAGCAAAAACAAAGGAAAAAGAAAAGAGGTGTTCATCACGCGTGTACCTGACAGGCAAACCCAGGCTCTGTCTCTGCAGGCAGGCAGGGGTGAGCCTCCCTCCTGCAGCCCGTTCCACCAGTGCCCCACGTCCCAGTCGAAGGCTCCGGACAGCGGGTCCCTCTGGGCACCCACAATGGTCCTTCAAGCCCACGGGCATCTCCTGCTGATGCCAGACCTCCAGAGCACACGTGCCCAGAGGACACGATGCCTGCCCCGCGCACTTCTCTCCCACCACCCACTCTCCCCCTTCCCAACCCCCTCCCACTGACAAGACATCAAAGCCACCTCCAAACCACCACCTCCTCACAAACCAGCACTCAGCAATGCCGCAGCACCGCCTGGGACCACGCAGGGTGGCGTAAACAAGGTGCATGCAACTCAAAGGGGCAAGGAGCGGACGCACCAAGGCATGCAGAGATTTGGACAGGCAACACCAGTCCAGGGCTACCCACCCCACCCAAGAAACACCAGAAAGCCTCTGAAAACACAGCACATGCCCAAGACTGCTCCTTGCTCGCCTACAGCCACCACAACTGGCCCAGGATGCTCCTGCCTGTGCTCACACACCAGTGGCCATGGGGACCTGCCTCGCTACACAGAGCTCATTCACTTAGCCCTTTTTCACCCCAACACATCCTTAGCAAATGCAAAGATACATCCCCAAAACACCACCATCCAACACGCTCCCAACCAACCAGCACAGACCAGACCAGCACAGCCCTCTCCTTACAGGAAACTGCCCTCACACCACCAGCATCAGCTACTGCTTTCCCCTCCAACCACCACCCCAAAAATACCCGCCCCGGGTCCTCTGTGCTCCCCAGCTAAGTCTGAGCAGGACAACATAAAAGTTCAGCAGATCCGACCTGCTCCTGCATGGGACAAAGAGCTTGTTCTCCTTGCTCAGCCACAGCCCCTCCACCACCACCTCACTGCAAGGACACTGCTCCGTGCAAACACAAACGGGCACTACGCGTGCCCTGGAGAGCGAGGAAACAAGGGGGACCCAACACAGGCAGGTCCATAACAGGAACCCTCCAAACACAACTTCCACCTTCCACTACAGTCCTCCTGTCCAGGGTTCAGTGAGTGCTGGAGTTTTTTGGTGGCAGGGGAGGGGGCTATCGGGGCGGCCCCCTGTGAGAAGCTTCTCGAAGCTCCCCCAGCTCCACGTCAGCTCCACTTCTGTTTGGGAAATTGAGCCCATCAGCTGCGCCTCTGCGATAACGTATTTAAGAAGGGACGTTGTGACGGGCAGTCGGACTTGTGAGGAGGAGTTGCTGCAGCTGCATGAACACCAAGGTCAGTGGAGGAACGGAGGAAGAAAGGAGGGGGGAGGTGTGCCGGAGCAGAGACCCTCCTGTATCCTGTGGGGAGACGGCAGGGCGGCCCCCCCCACCACCCATGAAGATCTACGGTGGAGCAGACACTGATTTATGGCCTGTGGCTTCTGCTCGGAAGATGAAGGTGCTGTGCCCGAAGAAGGCCGGGGTCTCATGGGAAAAGGCAGCCCCGCTGCTGTAATTCAGTGCTGGGAGGATTGCAGCATGCGGGGGAGTCCCACACCTGAGCAGCTCGGGAAGGGCTGCAGCCGTGGGAGGGAATCCAGTCGGAGGAAGTTAGTGACCCATGACGGAGCAGTGTGGGGAACGCTGCAGCCCATGGGAGGAATTCAAGTCGGAGAAAGTTTGTGGAGGACTGTCTCCTGTGAGAGGGGGACCATGATGGAGCAGGGGGAACAAGTTCCGGACACTCCCCTCACCGAAGATGAAGGCAATGGCAGCACTGACTGCACCCCCCATTCCCTGCCCCTGCGCCACTGGGGGAGGAGGTAGAGATATCGGGAGCAGAGCTGAGCCCGGGAAGAAGGGAGGGGTGGGGGGAAGGTGTTCCCAAGATGTGGCAATGCTTCTCACTGTCCTACTCTGTTATGTGTTGTTACTGTCTGTAATAAATGTATGGGTTTTTTTTCTTCCCCTAACGAGTCTGCCTTTTGCTCATGATCATAAAAAAGGGATATTCCCCCGTCCCAGTCCTATCTTGAACCCCAAGTCTGGCTCTCTGTCCCTTCTCATTGCCGGAGGGGAAGGGAGACAGAGCTGCTGCGTTGTGGTTGGCTGCCAATCAGGCCTAAACCACGACACCTCCTCACGTTCCTTCCAAACAGAAATACCCTGTGACACCAGGCAGGGGAGCCTCATTTGCTCTCTGTCTTCTCTGAGGTGGATGAAGAGGCAAACCCACCTCAGGCAGAAAACCGGAGGAGGACAGGGAACGACACAAGCCGCAACACAGGCAATTCACACCAGGAAGACTAAACACACTATTACTGACTCTACCAGGAAGGCGACAGATACAACACCACAAGAGGCAGCGGGGAGGTGGCGAGATGTCCATTCCTGAAGGTATATTCAAAGGCATCACTGGACAAGGCTCTCAGCAACCTCCTGACACCACGGACCCTCAGTACCAGCTAGCACTTGGGACGTCCAGAGCAAAACTCGTCTTGGGAAAAGAGCTTTAGAAATGGAAAGAACTGTTGTACAAAGAGCGAAGACTAAAAAAGAAAAAAAAAGAGAGGAACTGAAAAGTTCCAGTAGTATGGGAGCGTAACGGAAGACATAAGCATTTTACCAGGCAAACACTGGACATTTGAAAAAGAGAACTGATTCGAGAGGGTATTTTCTTCTCCGTGGCACAATGAGAGTGTAGTCACAACAAACTGCTCAACTGGCAAAAATGCCAAATACATTCAGATCTGAAAAGAAGTTTTGGCTGCACCTCCTTCATTGTTAAATAAGCATCAGCTTAGAAAAGACTTCTTAACCCCCATCACAATGAGGATCAAACCGAAGAAAAGGTAGCAAAGAGATTGTAGCATCCTCATGAGGAAAAATTCAAAGTTCAAGTACTGACAACCACAGACACCTCCTGAATGGCCAGCTGCACTTAGAAAGCTTTGGAGATTCCAAAGAATACATCATTTAACAAATGTCCAAAAATCTAAACAGAAAGGATTTATTCATAAAAAGCAAAGCGAAAAACATACCCAACGTAAAAAACACAAACCCAAGGCTGGAGAATTAGATAAGGAAAAGAGACTTCGTCAGAAAGGGAAATTCAGCGAAACAGTCCTAACCGCTAGCCAAGCAGAGAAAGGAAAAACCACACCAAAACCACACAGCAACAACATAACTGTGCCACCCGTCGTGTGCCAGAGATTCCGCATCCCCTAAAGAAGCAGTGCAAACGATGAACCCCCAAACTAAAACCCCCCCAGAACAGCCACAGCAAAACATCGCCAACACACTCGCCACACAGGGGCACCCCACCAACGCACTTCCCCAAGACCACCGCAGCCAACAGCCAAAACCGAAAACCACAGCCGGAAACTCGCTGCCACCACAAAGCCCGGAAGGCAAAGCCGCCCGCGGCACCACATAAAGATAATGATTTCCAGGAAACACCATGAATATGCTCATCATTACCCTCCCCTCATTCTATCCAAATCAATCCGTACAGACGACCAGTGATTTCTGTACAATAGGAACACAGGTAAGGTGAGGTAACTGACAACCAATCGTTATCATGACTGAGGGCAAACGAAACTTTACGAGGTTTGTTCATCTTATGGAACCATGACTCTGCTGAAAAAGAGCAGCAAGACGTTGCGCTCTGTACCTGCCAGTGAACACGCCTTTGGTGGAGCTATCCCCCGTGCTCCCAGCGCTGGGATAAAGAAGTGCCGGCTTATCTGCTTTGTGTAGATAAGGTCTATTCGCCATTGGGACCGCTAACACACCCACCAACACAACGGGGCCCGACGAGAGCACGGCTCCCAGCCCGACACCGCCCTCCCACCACCACACGCCCTTCCCCGGCTCCCAAAGCCCGCAGGAACCTCGGCGACGCCTCACTCCCGCCAGCGCTGCTGGAAGGCACCCGAAAACATCAGTGTCTTGGGTTTGACCGAGTCCTGGGGATTTCTGGTAACAGGGGAGGGGGCTATAGGGGAGGGGGCTATAGGGGAGGCCCCTGGGAGAAGCTTCTCGAAGCTCCCCCGCCTCCAAGGCAGCTCCACCTCTGCACCAAAACTGAGCCAGTCAGCTGCGCCTCTGCGGTAACGTATTGAAGAAGGGATGTGGTGAAGGGGGAGTCGGACTCGCGAGGAGGAGTTGCGGCAGCTGCGTGAACACCAAGGTCAGCGGAGGAACGCAGCAAGAAAGGAGGGGGCAGGTGTGCCGGAGCAGAGACCCCCCTGCATCCCGTGGTCCGACGGCAGGGCGGCCCCCCCTCCCACCCAGGAAGATCTACGGTGGAGCAGGCACTGATGGATGGCCTGTGTTTGTCGCCTGGGTGATCAAGGTGCTGTGCCTGAAGGAGCCTGGGGTCTTGTGGGAAAAGGGAGACCCGCTGTTGTAGTTCAGCGCTGGGAGGACTCCAGCGTGCGGGAGTGTCCCACGCCGGAACAGCTCGGGAAGGGCCGTAGCCCGTGGGAGGGACTCCAGTTGGAGAAAGTTGGTGACCAACGCCGGAGCCATGTAGGGAAATGTTGCGGCCTCTCGGAGGGACTCACGTCAAAGCATGTTTGTGGAGGACTGTCTCCTGTGAGAGGGGGACCACGACGGAGCAGGGGGAACGAGTTCCCGAAGCTCCACCCACTGAAGACGGACAAAGTGGCAGCGCTGACTGCACCCCCCATTACCTGCCCCTCTGCTGTTGGGGGACGACGGAGACATATGGGGAGCAGAGCTGAGCCCAGGAAGAAGGGAGGCTTGGGGGGAAGGCGTTCTCAAGATCTGGCAGTGCTTCTCACTGCCCTACTCTGTTAAGGGTTATTAGTGTCTCTAATAAATGGATGGGTTTTTTCCCTTCCCCTAACGCGTCTGCCTTTTCCTCGTGACCACAGTGGGTGATCTAGCCCCTCCCGGTCCTATCTCCAACCCCAAGCCTGGCTCATCTGTCCCTTCTCATTGCCAGAATGAAGGGCAGAGAGTGGCGGAGGAGTGTTAGGCTGCCGATGAGGCTCAAACTACGACGCTCAGACATGGCAACCTCCCGTTCCTCCTCCTCCTGCCTAGGGGGCTCTACTACCCCCCCCGTCTCACGGCCAACCCATCCTTCCTTGCTTCTCCACCCCACTCAGCAGGCAAGGAGGCAGACAAAACTCAAGGAGGCCCCGGCTCCGGGGCCACGCGCACGGCACCGCAGCTGGGGACCCCGCGCCCCTCCAGCACCACCAGCAGCCAAACTTCTTCCGCTTCCTTCCTCCTCATTCCCTCCCTCCCGCCTGTCCTCCCCGCTCCCATCCGCTTCCAACACAGGAGCCGGGGCAGATCCAGCCACCAGCACACCCAGGACTCACGTGCCCACCCCCACAGCCACCCCCAGGCCCTCGCTGCTGCACCGGGGGCTCCCCACGCTCGCCCCACTGACATCACTTCGCCACCCTGCCCAACGCCAAAAGGAAAGACCAGCTACGACGACAACCCAGGCCAGCCACAAGCCAAAGGAAAACACACCCCAGCCAACGCCAGGGCAGTGCAGCCCCGAAACACACGCGGGCAGGAAGGGAAACTTCAGCTGCACCAGCCAGCCACCACAGCTCGCCCTGCCTGCCGCCCACAGGGAAACCCTCACACACCTCCCGCCGAGGGCTCTGTCCCGCCGCTTTCGCATCTCCCGCTCCAACAACGCACTTCCCCAAGAGCACCGCAGCCAACAGCCAAAACCGAAAACCACAGCCGGAAACTCGCTGCCACCACAAAGCCCGGAAGGCAAAGCCGCCCGCGGCACCACATAAAGCCGCCCGGCCGGCAGCACCCCAAGCACAGCGCCCACCCGCACCGCCACCACGCCGCACCCGCCTCCTGCCCAGCACCCCCCACGCGGCACCCACAGCCCCACCATGCCTGCGCCCGCAGCCCCACAGCCCCGCCTGCGCCCCGCCGCCCCGGCGCTCCTGCTCCTCCTGCCGCCTCTCGCCACCGCCCTCGCCTGCCACCACCTGCGGCCCCGCCACGCCACCTTCCCCTGGGACAGCCTCCAGCTCCTCCAGGCCGTGGCTCCCAGCCCGCCACAGCCCTGCCACCACCCGCACCCGCCCGCCTTCCCCGACACCCTCCTCCACACCCACCGCCCACAGCAAGCCGCCCACACCGCCCTACGCATCCTCCAGCACCTCTTCCACACCCTCAGCAGCCCCAGCACCCCCCAACACTGGGACCACGACGCACGCCACCGCCTCCTCAACAACCTCCAGCACCACATCCACCGCCTGGAGCAATGCGTGACAGCCAACAGGATGGACTTCCAAAGGCAAGGGCCCCGCAACCTGCCGCTCACCATCAGCAAACACTTCAGCGACATCCAACACTTCCTCCGCACCCACAACCACAGCGCCTGCGCCTGGGACCGCGTCCGCCTCCAGGCTCGCGCCTGGTTCCTACAGGTGGGCACACTGATCCGGCAAATGACGAGCCAAGACGCTCCTGCCCCCCACCCAGCCCACCTGCACCAGAGGTCCAGCCCCACCCAGCGCTGGCAGCCGCGTATCGAGCAGAGGCGGCAGCAGCCCGGGCTGGGATTGCTCAGCACTGCTCACACCTCTGCCAGCCAGCAGCCCGCACCGACGGGGAAACGGGCATGACCGCGGCAAGGGCCCGCACCCCTGCATCAGGGCCACAGCCTCGCTGCAAAGGGAGGACGAGGAAACTGCGCTGCTGCATGCTTACCGACAGCTGCGAGGCTCTGGGGAGAGGGCTGGTATTTCTTACCCACCGTGTGAGCTAGCCCGTCCAGCCTGTGACCTCCCCCGCTGGAGGGGAAGGCCCCCATGGACACTGCGGGACTCTTACGCCAATGACCACTGATCACAAAACTCTATCTATTTGTTTGCTTGTGCGTTAATTTATTTATTTATTTAGCCAGCCATTAATTTAAAAATTTGCATCTTTATTTATTCATTCACTCGTTGGAAATAAAGACTTTTCGCAAAAGCAAAAACGAAGGAAAAAGAAAAGAGGTGTTCATCACGCGTGTACCTGACAGGCAAACCCAGGCTCTGTCTCTGCAGGCAGGCAGGGGTGAGCCTCCCTCCTGCAGCCCGTTCCACCAGTGCCCCACGTCCCAGTCGAAGGCTCCGGACAGCGGGTCCCTCTGGGCACCCACAATGGTCCTTCAAGCCCACGGGCATCTCCTGCTGATGCCAGACCTCCAGAGCACACGTGCCCAGAGGACACGATGCCTGCCCCGCGCACTTCTCTCCCACCACCCACTCTCCCCCTTCCCAACCCCCTCCCACTGACAAGACATCAAAGCCACCTCCAAACCACCACCTCCTCACAAACCAGCACTCAGCAATGCCGCAGCACCGCCTGGGACCACGCAGGGTGGCGTAAACAAGGTGCATGCAACTCAAAGGGGCAAGGAGCGGACGCACCAAGGCATGCAGAGATTTGGACAGGCAACACCAGTCCAGGGCTACCCACCCCACCCAAGAAACACCAGAAAGCCTCTGAAAACACAGCACATGCCCAAGACTGCTCCTTGCTCGCCTACAGCCACCACAACTGGCCCAGGATGCTCCTGCCTGTGCTCACACACCAGTGGCCCTGGGGACCTGCCTCGCTACATGAAGCCCTTGGCCAGCACCATGAAGCCCGTGGTGAGGCAGGCCGTGCCCTGCAGCCCACGGAGGCCCATGGTGGAGCAGATCTCCACCTGCATCCCATGGAGGACCCCATGCTGGAGCAGGGGGATGCCCAAAGGAAGCTGTGACCCCCTGGGAAGCCCACGCTGGAACAGGCTCCTGGCAGGACCGGTGGCCCCACAGAGAGAGAAGCCCATGCTGGAGTGGGTTTGCTGGCAGGAGCTGTGACCCCATGGGGGGCCCAGGCTGGAGCAGTGTGCTCCTGAAGGGCTGCACCATGTGGGAGGGACCCAGGCTGGAGCAGTTCATGAAGAGCTGCAGACTGTGGAAAGGACCCACATTGGAGAAGTTCATGGAGGACTGTCTGCTGTGGGAGGGACCCTGTGCTGGAGCAGGGGAAGAGGGAGATGAGTCCTCCCGCTGAGGAGGAAGGAGTGGCAGAGACAATATGTGATGAACTGACCACAACCCCCATCCCCTGTCCCCCTGCTCTGCTGGGGAGGAGGAGGTACGAAAATGAGGAGTGAAACTGAATCCAGGAAGACTCAAGGGCAGGGGCTGTCAAGTGCTTTTAAAATTTATTTTTATTTCTCATTATCCTACTCCTATTTGGTTGGTAATAAATTGTATTAGTTTCCTCAGGTCAAATCTTTTTTTTTTTTACATGACTGTAATTGGGGAATGATCTCCCCCTGTCTTTTTCTTGACCTACAAGCCTGTCACTATTTTTTTCTTTCCCTTGTCCAGCTGAGGAGGTGGAGTGCAGAACAACCTGGCAGGCACCTGGCATCCAGCCAGGGTCTACCCACTACACCACATCTCTTCTGGTCCCAGAACTGCAAATATTTTGTCATTTTGCTGATCTGGAAATTATCTCACTCATTTCAGTTGGCAGTTATTGCAAGGATCAGGCCTTTATCAGGTAGTTAAAGTTGTCATTAATACACTCAACTTTTTTTTTTTTTTAATCCAGGATGTGCAGCTGGTCAGGGTTTTGTCTGGGACATCCCTGTACTCACCTTTGAGTATCTGACTCTGGCTGTCCCACGACTCCACACGGAAAACCTGATATTGACTTCCTCCTTTAATTATGGCATTCATCCAGTGATACTTCTTTTCCAGATAACTGCTCACTGCTCTGTCTCTACCGATACAGTGCATCACTTCATTCTATGACTTTTCTCAGTTGCATACTACCAAACTTTCTCTCATAAGTCCTTATCCCAGATTTCTGAAAACAAAATTCTTTACCCTTCTGCAATCTTAGCTGAGGCTCTTTGTGAATCTGTCGGAAAGCTCAGTGTCTACCACACACCATTTACATTCCAGATCCAGGTAAGGAAGAAAATTTAATGAACTCTCCCTCCTGCAGCTCACCTGCATTTGTTGCCATGATGCACATGCAAACATCTCTAGCTATGACCACCTCCAAAACCTTTCAGATGCACCTACTGGCTGCCTGTGTGTGAACTTGCTGTTCAACCCTCCCTCTTGGTAAAAGAAAGCATTCATGCTCAGATTTCACCTAGATTTGACAAGATGTCATACTGTTGCTACTACACGTAAAAACTTGTCCACTCAAAAGCACAGAGTACACTTGCTTGTATTTACAGAATTTGCAGATGGGCAAATGCACAATGTAACAGTTCCTCTACATCAATTTACACCACCTAGAGAAACTGTTTATGGATGTTTAAAAAGACAGAATACAGAACATAAGGATAAGCTTTTAATCACTATTAAATGAACTTGTTTAAAATTAAATAAACAAAATCATTTACTTACCATCGGTAGCCTAGATTGAAGCATCTGGAGATCATCATAACCATAAATCTGCTTAAAGACAGATTAAAATACAACATCATTATAATACTTTTCTCTGACGCTGACCAATTTCAGGCTTTAAACATAGTTTGACCTAGGCCCACTGTATTTTCAAGGTATACAGATACATGTTGCATTGTGCCATCGTGGTGCACTGTAGCATTTTAAGGCTGGCAGGTCTAAGCTTAAAATAGCTTGTCACTGATGATGTTTCTTGGTGACAGCAGTCCTCTGAGGAGAGACTGTCCCATCTTCAATACTCTTTTCATAGGTGCAACATTCATCAACTTGTGAAAAATCTATAGGGCATTCAGATTTGGGAGTAAGAGCAGCCACCACTTTTGCTGCAATCATTACTTCTGAGAATAACAGTATTGAAAGTCTGATGACTAGGAGCACAAAGCAACATACCATATCCCCTCACATTTAGTGTGATACAGAAATATGATTAAAGTTTCTGATTCAAAAACCAGATAACCAAAAATATGTTGATCCTGCTCAGACATCAAAAAGCCATGTGTAGTCTTTCAAAGTGTGACAGACAAACACATATCACATTTCAACCATTACTATAATAAATCTACTCCAGTAACAAACCTGAGTGAGACTAGTTTTTCTCCAAGGGCCTAAACCTGATACCACTGAAAACCATAGTAACAAGCTTATTTAGCTTCAACAGCAGCCACATTAGGTCTGTACCAACAGTTCTGCAGTATACTATCAACACTAAACCCCCACTGAATATATTTAATATATTCAGCAGCATTTGGAACAAAAATTCTGGTTGCAACATGTGCCAACCGAGATGCCTTGGCATAGACAGCAGCAGGTCTGGAGGGCCCACTTGCACCAAGGGTTAAGCAATCAAGTACAGAAACAATTAAATTGCTTACTGGGTAGGCAGGCAGAAGTCCTCCAGGTCCCACAATATACTGGTTATGCAACAAGGGCGGTACACCTTGGGGCAGGTTTGGGGGAGCTTTGCCTGTAAAGTCAAAATACAGACACTTTAACAAGCCTTTAGAAAAGAAAGGGCTTCAGCATTGAGACAAGACAGCTCACAAGCCCTGGTGGCTGCAAATATCTTGTGAAGAGCAGAACTATGCTGAAGAATTTTGTGCTGGCTGATGAAAATGCTCAAAATAGACTAAGGGTTTAACCATGTGTCAAGAAAGGGGAATCACAGACTATTTAAGGCTGAGAACAGTCCCATCGGAGATCAGTCTGATTTTGTCATTTACTTTGACCAAGAGGATTACAAGAATTACAGAAACTTCTTTCCTCAGTCCTCCCCTGAAGGCAAAATTCAGGCATTGTTTTCCATCTAAGGGAGCAAATGCTCTCCTTTCATTTTCTGCTCTGTCAACACATTCCCCATTATCGCCAGCAGTAGACTTGAAAGCACTAAATGTTGCCAGCATACTTTTTGTGAGTGACTTATTGCAGCTGAGAATAGCAAAGAGAAGATTAAAAGTTTCAGTTGCCTCCATGAAGCAGTGCTAGGAAGCACAAAAGTGGAAAAAATGTGCTTTGGCCAGTCATCAGACACTTCATTTACAAGGTACGGGAATAAGAAATGAGAAATCCTTCTATAAGAGTTTGATCTTAATATTTAAATCATTCAGTACCCTCCACAGGATTTCCTTTTTGCAGTTCAGGTTGATTAGAGAAGCAACAGAGAATTTCACATTGCTCCCACTGCAGTGTGAGAAGCCTCCCCACCTTCTCTCTCTGTGGACCCTTTTTCTGAAGTGCTATTTGCTATGGAATGACCCAGACATCAGACACCTTTTTTCCTTTCTCTAGATGTGGCAGTAGGGATGTGGCATATAATAATGAGGACACTGCAGTATATTTTGATACTGTCAAATGAATTGAAGTCACAGAAAAGACTGACATTAGAGCTAATGTGAACTCACAGCCAAGAGCCAATCACAACCTGGAATGCAAACTGGGTGAATCTCCTAGTCCAAAACTTCCCTGGTGTCTATTTATAAAGCTCTTTGGGGACGTAGTGTGCTATATAAATGCCACATAACACCCTAACAAATATTTCAAATATACAAAACCAGCAACTTTATTTTATAAGACAGCAAATAAAGCATGCTGAAAATGCCAGTCAAGCATAGTTGTGGCTGGTGAGATGCTCAACTGACAGCCCCGCTGACTGAAGTCCTCTGTCTATCCACATTATCTGTTAATATTGCGAACCTGAAGACACTAAGGGAGCTGCCCGTGTGGTAGCAGCTGGTATAGACACACTGGCAACGCTCAGGCCAAGGCTGTTTGTAGTGTTCATACTGCTTGCCATGCTGACAACCGAAGAGGTGGTGCTAGTGGCTGAGGTTGAAGCAGTTGAAAAGGTTGTTGAGGGCTGAAGCGAAGTTGTGTTCTCAACACTAGTGTGCTAGAAAGGAGACAAAAACAATGAAGATCACAAAGCAAATAAAACACAGTGGAAGATGCTGAGGGGAAAAAAAAATATCAAAAAACCCTCAACAATCTTTTAAGTAACAGGAGCACATGCAAAAAATATGCATTATCTATACACCAAGCAAGCAAATAAGTAGCATGCTTGTGATCTTTAAGTTTTCAGAGAAAATGATTACATGACAGTTAAATTTAAACAGCTATATCATCATAAAGTGATACCACAGAAACTCAAATGCCACTCCATTGCATTATTTCTTGCCCTTTGCTTGTATACTCCTTTAAGCTAGTACTCATTACGTTAAATAAACTCCTGTATTTTTCCAAAAGACAGTACTTGTTTTCAAAAACCAGGACACTGCTGCAGTGATTTCCTCAAGACACTAGTGGAATTTAAGAGATTAAAACACAGCAGAGTCAATATGCCCCACAACAGAGTCAATGTAGTAAACTGATACGCAGACCAGATGTGTTACAGGAACACATAAGGATAAAGCGGTTCCTGGTTTGAATCCAGCATAATACAATGCCTTTAACTGTAAGCTGATCACACTTGTAAAATAGTGTCATCAACACACAAAAGCCAAAACAACTCTGACAACAGAAAAGAAGGATTCTGGACAAGTGTGAATGTCTAAGTTACATATTCAGTAGGGATGGAGCATTACAAACCAAAATACAGGCAAAAAGAAAAGTAGTAACTTATCTACACACTCCAGCTGGGATTGTACAGAAGTACCCCATCACAGAACAAGGCAATGTGTCTCTGACTTTCATTTGTGCAACCTCATCTAGAGCACCATGTTCACTACCATTCGCGTTATCTCAAACGCATTAAATACACAGATGACAACAATGCCACATTGTAAACTCTAAAATCAGTCATGAGGCATTTGTCATGACCTGTGTCATTCCATCACCTGCATTTCGCCAGCTAACATCTCCAGTGGAGACTGCTAACAGTCCACAGTTTGGAGCACTTTAAGACAGCCGCTTCTAAATATTTTTTTATTATTTGTAGTACATTTGTTACAATTAAATATTTCTTAATTCAATCCCCCCTTGCTGACACAAAAACTTCCTCTGCATTTGTGTGACTGGCAAGCCTCTGCAATAGCTATTCCTGATCTAGTACAAATCACAAGTGGTAAAGACTATTTTTACCACTAGAGGGCTGGCAGTCCTTCTTCCTCACGATAAGGCTCTTGTTTCAGTTCTTAGTGTACCAGGACACAACGACCTTTAGGAGAGGGTCTTAATCATCAGATAAAATGACTGTAAATCAAACATCTGTTGAAACGCAAATAGGACTTACTGCATGTGAAGTGCTTGAAGACAACACTGAGGCAGGAGAGAGGCTGCTCTGATGATTGGAAAGGGAGCTAGAAAGAAATCACAAAGAATTAATAAAACTGTTTTTTTCCTATAACTATTTTTAATATCTAGATGTATGTTTATATGCACGTATATAAATATACAATCACAGAGCAGACAGTAGGATAATAAATAATAAAAATTACACATATACACACAGTAGGATATTAAAGAAAAAATTGTCTGTAGGGTTGTGTGTGTATAAACATACACACAGACATATACAAACACCCCTAGGGGCCTTTTTTCCACTAAGTAATATCCTGCTAACTTTTAATGGAAAAAATTGAAGTACAAAGACAGCTATTACTAACAAAAAACATCTAAAACACCATTCATTTGTATTTATCAATTTATTTTCAGAAAACCAATAGTTGCTTCAGGAATTATGTAGCATTGACTCCAAGAGACATAAGTTCAAAACCAGAAGAAGGTTCACATAACACATGGCTTGTTTCTCATTCTTTCTCTTAGCAACTGCTTCTGCCTGCCACAGGGCACCAGTATTAATTTATTAGGTGAGGCAGTGCTTTGGTTTGACTCACTATGGTATTTCTCGCATTTTTATCTACATGACATTAGTTCAACCAATTAGAACTGCAGGGTACTTGCCCCATAACTCTGCCAAAAGCCCCAATACACCCTCAAAAGACAGAGCTCAAAAAAAAGGACAAAAGAAGAACATCCGTGAAAGCCTCAAAATTAGCCATACTTCTACAGAATCTGGTGCTTTAATCAAGGCTGTTTCATACCACTACAATCCTCCAAAACCCATTCCCTCTTTGAAAAGATGAATCGGATGAATCAGAACTATCAGTTCAGTTTTATACACACACCGTAAAATACGAAAATAAAGAACCCCCTGATGAAAAACATCTGCAGGTAATGTCATTTTAGAAAGCAACTCTCCTTTGGCACCACCTTTTTTTCATAGCTGACCAGGCCTGTAAACTTTTGGCGGGAAACAGTGGCACCAACAGTCATCTATAACCCAAAGACATTTAAAAGTCTCCCTGAAAGGTGACTGAAACTGGTTCTCAAACATTTACACTGACAAAAGTTATACCTTACATTTGAGGTCAAGAACATAACTTACCATACGGTGTGCAATAAACATAATGAACACTGAACAAAGGCAAACAAAATAAAGCCATAAAAACATGTATGGTTTGGTTCTCAAAAAGTCCCTCCCCTCATGTGAAACTGGATGCAAGAGAGATTCTGACCATAACAAATATTTTAGTGTTCTCTATGGAACTAGGCACAAGAAAATACAGCAGTTTTCGTAACAAAGCTGCAGGCTAAATTATAAGCCCTAAGGGCAAATACTTCTGGCAGCACTTTGAGGTGTGGGACCAGAATAAATCTCAGCAGTTTCATAGATTATTTTTACTTCAGTTCTTTAAAACTGTTCCACATCTGCAGGAATCACAATGACACCACTTCAGGCAGCAAGGAAAAATAGTTCAGCCCAACATACAGTTTTAAACCACTCCTTCGCTCACTCTCCCAGATCTTCTAATAAGCCTTAATTCACCATCTGACCAACAAAAGCTGCTAGCACAATCAAGTCAGACATGCTTGGAAGTCACAAATCATCTTTTCACAGCATTTGGTACCTGCCCAACAGCATCAAACCTCCAACTAAAATTTCCACCAATGTACACAGATTTTTCTGCAAACAAATGTGGGGAGATGATGTTTCTAACGTGAATGGAATAACTCTTGTTATTTGGCATATTTGCCATTTTATTCAACATAAAACACTAATGTATTACTAGAGAAGCAACCATGTCCTAGCTGTGAAGCAAGGAAAAAAAAAATGGTAACCCATCAGATTAGTTTCTTACATTAACAAATATAATACCAAGGTAATTATAAAAAGTATAACTCAGCCAGTATTCCTTCAGGATGTCACCTGCCTGAGGATGAAGCTCAAGTTAAGCAACACTGAGAAAATCAGACAGTGTAAGTGAGCTAAGCTGTGCTGAATGTATTTCCAGGAACACTGATCTGGTATTTCAAAGTGTCTTAAGGAAACATATAAAAACCACACACTTCCCCTGTGGAATTATTTCTGGGTTTTAATTTTAAGAAATTCAAATGTAAGTGAAACTATAATATTTCAAAATTAGCCAGGAAGTAAAACTGTTAAGCAATGATTTGAAACATATGACACTAAACAAACAGCAGGCACTGTGGACATAGTACAAAAAACAAATTGGGGGAATGAATTCAGCTGACATGACTCAATTATAAGCCCACTGAAACACAAAGTTGTTCATATACCATGAAAACTTGAGGGCAGCAGCTGCTCTATCATTAAGAGGCAGCCCATAGCTCATACTTCGCTGTCAGAAACATCCTAGTCTCTTCTGAATCTTTCTCCTAATTCTAGTTAATGTCAGAAAAGGGGACCCTGGTGTCTGACAGCCCCATACACAATCACCCTCCTGTTTGCCCTCTCCCCAAAACTGAACCGCTTTCAGTACAACTCCTACTGTACCTGCTTAACTGGGAAAGTGAGCTGCTGGCCAAATCACTGGACTGAGGCAAGCTGGGCAATGTTGCTGCGTGCTGTGATGCTGAAGGGAGAAGCGAAGCAGTGGTGGATGCCACGCTAGGCAGAGAACCAGCAGAAGGCAGTGAGGGAGAAGGCTCTGTCTTAGGTGCTGGAACTGATGGAGTAGCTGCAACAAGTTAAAAAGAGGCATTCAAAGGCAAATTCCAGCACACCTGATATCCCAGCCTGGATTCAGGAACACAGTAGTATTCTCCCCCTGGTTTACACAAATCTGACCATTAAGAACCAGTAACACAATCAAACAATCTGGCTATTAAGGAAAATTCAAACTGTAACAGAGCTATCATTTTTTACCTTTAAGCTCTTCACCTACAACAGACTTATAATTTTCACTGCTACACGTAGTGAACTACAGTCTTCTGCACTTCACCTCTCACTCCAGATTACTAGCTTTTGCTCATAAATGAATCCTCATTTTAAAATTGCTTGCATTTGGTTCTGCAAACAGAAGACATCTGCACTTTTCAAGGCACTGCACAAATCTACTTTTACCTATAGCTCCTTTACCTACACAGCACTTTTGATAATGAAGACTGAGATCACTGAGTACAAGGGCACATATACTTTATCAGTTTGGAGTATCCAGTCAAAGGCATAACGCAGTAGAATAAAAGAAGCTACAACAGGAGGCCATGTTTGAGCATAGCATTTAGCATTTTCAATGGTTAAAAGGTTGTCAAATACTGACTTATTTAATTTGAACTAGAAAAACAAAGTATTTATTTAATATAGGCTACACAGAGCAAAATTTTTCATCAGAGATGTGCCTTTCCAAAGGGTCACTATAGTGCAGTAAGACACTAAAACTCTACTGCTCAACATAATTCCCAGATGTTTCTATAGTCTTCTCTTGTCCTGCAAAGATAACAAAGAATTAGAGGCACTCACCCACCAATAATACTCAGAAAGAGAGCTGAGCCCTCCCTTCTGTGGGGCCTTGCTTCCATACCACACCAGAGACCACTGTCCAGTGGATCATCACTAACTTGTGCAATGCATGTGAAGAGTTTTAGAATGGTCACCAAACAAAAGTCAGATACACACTTGGAAGTTACGCATCACAGTTTGTTCACATAATTGGTTTGGTTTCCCCACTAAAAGACCCAAGTCCATTTGCTGGATTGGGTGCTGTGTGAACAGCAATCAAGAGGTCTTGGCCTTGGCAATAAGTATGAGGGTAACTGACAACAGAGAAGTTAATTCAAGTGATAAACAGAAACATAGTTATGAAGGAGGCAACTATATCACCTGATACCTCCTGGGAAGATTCATATAAAAATAAGTAAATAACATTTACAGCTCTAAATACATTTAGAGCAGGGCTCCCTTCTTGAAGTAGAAGTAGAGATCCTCAACACAAGGGACAGAATCAACATCTTCATTAAGACCCCTTACAAGATGCCTGAACATGATGTGTAAGACAAAGAAAGCCAGGAGACAA